>NW_025725958.1:0-241580 GCF_021461395.2 Schistocerca americana
GCTTAGCATGCGAGAGGTACTGGGATCGATACCCAGCGCCTCCAGAATTTTTAACACACCAACATGCGCACACTGCCATGCAAGTGGAATAATTCACAGCCAGAAAATGTGTCAAGGCAGATACGAGCCAACGATTAGCAGCCACAATTGGCAAGCGTGCTGTAATGCGCACGAAGCACCCTCCTCCCACCACTACACTTAATTTAGAAACAGTACAAGTGTTCCCATAAGATTCTCAAACCTATGTCGCAAAGATCAGCCTTGCGCCGAATTCACAAAAATCCCACTGCACATTCCAATTCTTGACGTGCAGTCGGCTGCTACTGGTGTTGCTAGTTGTGACTGCTGATGACAGATGCCGTAGCAATCAATTCATGGAGTGAGTTGTATGTTTTGCGATACTCTGTCTCTGACAAGCAAGCAGAGGTGACATAGGCGCGAACACAGGAAGCTTGCAGCCCCTCGCTGCCTGCAGACACCGAACAGCCACACTAGGAGGGCGGCCTAAGTCGTCGGCGAAATGTGCTCATTCGCTTGTGTGCGACGTCAAGCTCTAAATAAGGCTGTCACTAGCGTGAGCGTTGCGTGAGCGTCGTGTAAAGTCGGAAAAGTCGTCTGCGTGGGTGAGTGCCATGTTTGGGGAGCGTTTCGTAGTTTGCGCAGTGCAATGGAGACGCGGAAAGTTGTTGTGGCCCAGTCTTTTGCAGTTGGACGACAAGAGTGGTACACAGTAGTAAAGTGCGAGGCAGTGAGTTGGCATGAACAGTCGAGTGCACAATGGGTCTTCAGATGTGCTTGTTACCTCAGGTGCTGTGTGATTGTCGACATGGAGTGAAAACGGAGCAACTTGTGACTGTCCCTTCAATTTAAGACGTTAAAAACGGACGGAATTTGCAGTCGTAATACCAGAGCATCGAAACTACTTGGAACTCTTGCGTATGTGAACGTGTCCGCGCCTTTGTACTCTGGTCCCTTCACCCCTGCAAACCAACCAACCATCGCGTCCGTGCACATAAGAGTAGCAAAGAACGGAGATCAGCGCAGCTTGGTTGTGCTTGGGGGCGTAGCTCAGTTGGTAGAGCGTTCGCTTTGCATGTGAAAGGTCCCGGGTTCAAGCCCCGGCGCCTCCATGTTTTGTGGTCAGTGCGTGGTAAGTGTTGGTCGCGGCGAGCCTAAAGACACGCAAGATGTTGCAAAGCCAGCGTCACAGACTCGTATACCGACGTAAGGAGAGCAAGACGTAAATGTGAGGACCGGCTGTTGTCGAGGTGTCATCGAGTGCAAATCTGCCTTAGGTATAACGGCCTAACCTCAATGAAGTCTAGAGAGTGGACAACACGTTCGTCTACCTCAGAGCGTTGGCCGAACGCTATTTTCGACGTCGTGCGTGCCACTTTGATTTTGGCCAACTACGATTCGATACAGAATGCAGGAAACCTGAAAGACACCCTCACGGACACATTGAGAGTAGTGTTTGTCAGCGGAATAATGGGAGTGCAAGGGTCTGTGTCATTGATATGGCTGTATGTAGCGCAGTTCGTCAGCAGGGGGCGTAGCTCAGATGGTAGAGCGCTCGCTTAGCATGCGAGAGGTACTGGGATCGATACCCAGCGCCTCCAGAATTTTTAACACACCAACATGCGCACACTGCCATGCAAGTGGAATAATTCACAGCCAGAAAATGTGTCAAGGCAGATACGAGCCAACGATTAGCAGCCACAATTGGCAAGCGTGCTGTAATGCGCACGAAGCACCCTCCTCCCACCACTACACTTAATTTAGAAACAGTACAAGTGTTCCCATAAGATTCTCAAACCTATGTCGCAAAGATCAGCCTTGCGCCGAATTCACAAAAATCCCACTGCACATTCCAATTCTTGACGTGCAGTCGGCTGCTACTGGTGTTGCTAGTTGTGACTGCTGATGACAGATGCCGTAGCAATCAATTCATGGAGTGAGTTGTATGTTTTGCGATACTCTGTCTCTGACAAGCAAGCAGAGGTGACATAGGCGCGAACACAGGAAGCTTGCAGCCCCTCGCTGCCTGCAGACACCGAACAGCCACACTAGGAGGGCGGCCTAAGTCGTCGGCGAAATGTGCTCATTCGCTTGTGTGCGACGTCAAGCTCTAAATAAGGCTGTCACTAGCGTGAGCGTTGCGTGAGCGTCGTGTAAAGTCGGAAAAGTCGTCTGCGTGGGTGAGTGCCATGTTTGGGGAGCGTTTCGTAGTTTGCGCAGTGCAATGGAGACGCGGAAAGTTGTTGTGGCCCAGTCTTTTGCAGTTGGACGACAAGAGTGGTACACAGTAGTAAAGTGCGAGGCAGTGAGTTGGCATGAACAGTCGAGTGCACAATGGGTCTTCAGATGTGCTTGTTACCTCAGGTGCTGTGTGATTGTCGACATGGAGTGAAAACGGAGCAACTTGTGACTGTCCCTTCAATTTAAGACGTTAAAAACGGACGGAATTTGCAGTCGTAATACCAGAGCATCGAAACTACTTGGAACTCTTGCGTATGTGAACGTGTCCGCGCCTTTGTACTCTGGTCCCTTCACCCCAGCAAACCAACCAACCATCGCGTCCGTGCACATAAGAGTAGCAAAGAACGGAGATCAGCGCAGCTTGCTTGTGCTTGGGGGCGTAGCTCAGTTGGTAGAGCGTTCGCTTTGCATGTGAAAGGTCCCGGGTTCAAGCCCCGGCGCCTCCATGTTTTGTGGTCAGTGCGTGGTAAGTGTTGGTCGCGGCGAGCCTAAAGACACGCAAGATGTTGCAAAGCCAGCGTCACAGACTCGTATACCGACGTAAGGAGAGCAAGACGTAAATGTGAGGACCGGCTGTTGTCGAGGTGTCATCGAGTGCAAATCTGCCTTAGGTATAACGGCCTAACCTCAATGAAGTCTAGAGAGTGGACAACACGTTCGTCTACCTCAGAGCGTTGGCCGAACGCTATTTTCGACGTCGTGCGTGCCACTTTGATTTTGGCCAACTACGATTCGATACAGAATGCAGGAAACCTGAAAGACACCCTCACGGACACATTGAGAGTAGTGTTTGTCAGCGGAATAATGGGAGTGCAAGGGTCTGTGTCATTGATATGGCTGTATGTAGCGCAGTTCGTCAGCAGGGGGCGTAGCTCAGATGGTAGAGCGCTCGCTTAGCATGCGAGAGGTACTGGGATCGATACCCAGCGCCTCCAGAATTTTTAACACACCAACATGCGCACACTGCCATGCAAGTGGAATAATTCACAGCCAGAAAATGTGTCAAGGCAGATACGAGCCAACGATTAGCAGCCACAATTGGCAAGCGTGCTGTAATGCGCACGAAGCACCCTCCTCCCACCACTACACTTAATTTAGAAACAGTACAAGTGTTCCCATAAGATTCTCAAACCTATGTCGCAAAGATCAGCCTTGCGCCGAATTCACAAAAATCCCACTGCACATTCCAATTCTTGACGTGCAGTCGGCTGCTACTGGTGTTGCTAGTTGTGACTGCTGATGACAGATGCCGTAGCAATCAATTCATGGAGTGAGTTGTATGTTTTGCGATACTCTGTCTCTGACAAGCAAGCAGAGGTGACATAGGCGCGAACACAGGAAGCTTGCAGCCCCTCGCTGCCTGCAGACACCGAACAGCCACACTAGGAGGGCGGCCTAAGTCGTCGGCGAAATGTGCTCATTCGCTTGTGTGCGACGTCAAGCTCTAAATAAGGCTGTCACTAGCGTGAGCGTTGCGTGAGCGTCGTGTAAAGTCGGAAAAGTCGTCTGCGTGGGTGAGTGCCATGTTTGGGGAGCGTTTCGTAGTTTGCGCAGTGCAATGGAGACGCGGAAAGTTGTTGTGGCCCAGTCTTTTGCAGTTGGACGACAAGAGTGGTACACAGTAGTAAAGTGCGAGGCAGTGAGTTGGCATGAACAGTCGAGTGCACAATGGGTCTTCAGATGTGCTTGTTACCTCAGGTGCTGTGTGATTGTCGACATGGAGTGAAAACGGAGCAACTTGTGACTGTCCCTTCAATTTAAGACGTTAAAAACGGACGGAATTTGCAGTCGTAATACCAGAGCATCGAAACTACTTGGAACTCTTGCGTATGTGAACGTGTCCGCGCCTTTGTACTCTGGTCCCTTCACCCCTGCAAACCAACCAACCATCGCGTCCGTGCACATAAGAGTAGCAAAGAACGGAGATCAGCGCAGCTTGGTTGTGCTTGGGGGCGTAGCTCAGTTGGTAGAGCGTTCGCTTTGCATGTGAAAGGTCCCGGGTTCAAGCCCCGGCGCCTCCATGTTTTGTGGTCAGTGCGTGGTAAGTGTTGGTCGCGGCGAGCCTAAAGACACGCAAGATGTTGCAAAGCCAGCGTCACAGACTCGTATACCGACGTAAGGAGAGCAAGACGTAAATGTGAGGACCGGCTGTTGTCGAGGTGTCATCGAGTGCAAATCTGCCTTAGGTATAACGGCCTAACCTCAATGAAGTCTAGAGAGTGGACAACACGTTCGTCTACCTCAGAGCGTTGGCCGAACGCTATTTTCGACGTCGTGCGTGCCACTTTGATTTTGGCCAACTACGATTCGATACAGAATGCAGGAAACCTGAAAGACACCCTCACGGACACATTGAGAGTAGTGTTTGTCAGCGGAATAATGGGAGTGCAAGGGTCTGTGTCATTGATATGGCTGTATGTAGCGCAGTTCGTCAGCAGGGGGCGTAGCTCAGATGGTAGAGCGCTCGCTTAGCATGCGAGAGGTACTGGGATCGATACCCAGCGCCTCCAGAATTTTTAACACACCAACATGCGCACACTGCCATGCAAGTGGAATAATTCACAGCCAGAAAATGTGTCAAGGCAGATACGAGCCAACGATTAGCAGCCACAATTGGCAAGCGTGCTGTAATGCGCACGAAGCACCCTCCTCCCACCACTACACTTAATTTAGAAACAGTACAAGTGTTCCCATAAGATTCTCAAACCTATGTCGCAAAGATCAGCCTTGCGCCGAATTCACAAAAATCCCACTGCACATTCCAATTCTTGACGTGCAGTCGGCTGCTACTGGTGTTGCTAGTTGTGACTGCTGATGACAGATGCCGTAGCAATCAATTCATGGAGTGAGTTGTATGTTTTGCGATACTCTGTCTCTGACAAGCAAGCAGAGGTGACATAGGCGCGAACACAGGAAGCTTGCAGCCCCTCGCTGCCTGCAGACACCGAACAGCCACACTAGGAGGGCGGCCTAAGTCGTCGGCGAAATGTGCTCATTCGCTTGTGTGCGACGTCAAGCTCTAAATAAGGCTGTCACTAGCGTGAGCGTTGCGTGAGCGTCGTGTAAAGTCGGAAAAGTCGTCTGCGTGGGTGAGTGCCATGTTTGGGGAGCGTTTCGTAGTTTGCGCAGTGCAATGGAGACGCGGAAAGTTGTTGTGGCCCAGTCTTTTGCAGTTGGACGACAAGAGTGGTACACAGTAGTAAAGTGCGAGGCAGTGAGTTGGCATGAACAGTCGAGTGCACAATGGGTCTTCAGATGTGCTTGTTACCTCAGGTGCTGTGTGATTGTCGACATGGAGTGAAAACGGAGCAACTTGTGACTGTCCCTTCAATTTAAGACGTTAAAAACGGACGGAATTTGCAGTCGTAATACCAGAGCATCGAAACTACTTGGAACTCTTGCGTATGTGAACGTGTCCGCGCCTTTGTACTCTGGTCCCTTCACCCCTGCAAACCAACCAACCATCGCGTCCGTGCACATAAGAGTAGCAAAGAACGGAGATCAGCGCAGCTTGGTTGTGCTTGGGGGCGTAGCTCAGTTGGTAGAGCGTTCGCTTTGCATGTGAAAGGTCCCGGGTTCAAGCCCCGGCGCCTCCATGTTTTGTGGTCAGTGCGTGGTAAGTGTTGGTCGCGGCGAGCCTAAAGACACGCAAGATGTTGCAAAGCCAGCGTCACAGACTCGTATACCGACGTAAGGAGAGCAAGACGTAAATGTGAGGACCGGCTGTTGTCGAGGTGTCATCGAGTGCAAATCTGCCTTAGGTATAACGGCCTAACCTCAATGAAGTCTAGAGAGTGGACAACACGTTCGTCTACCTCAGAGCGTTGGCCGAACGCTATTTTCGACGTCGTGCGTGCCACTTTGATTTTGGCCAACTACGATTCGATACAGAATGCAGGAAACCTGAAAGACACCCTCACGGACACATTGAGAGTAGTGTTTGTCAGCGGAATAATGGGAGTGCAAGGGTCTGTGTCATTGATATGGCTGTATGTAGCGCAGTTCGTCAGCAGGGGGCGTAGCTCAGATGGTAGAGCGCTCGCTTAGCATGCGAGAGGTACTGGGATCGATACCCAGCGCCTCCAGAATTTTTAACACACCAACATGCGCACACTGCCATGCAAGTGGAATAATTCACAGCCAGAAAATGTGTCAAGGCAGATACGAGCCAACGATTAGCAGCCACAATTGGCAAGCGTGCTGTAATGCGCACGAAGCACCCTCCTCCCACCACTACACTTAATTTAGAAACAGTACAAGTGTTCCCATAAGATTCTCAAACCTATGTCGCAAAGATCAGCCTTGCGCCGAATTCACAAAAATCCCACTGCACATTCCAATTCTTGACGTGCAGTCGGCTGCTACTGGTGTTGCTAGTTGTGACTGCTGATGACAGATGCCGTAGCAATCAATTCATGGAGTGAGTTGTATGTTTTGCGATACTCTGTCTCTGACAAGCAAGCAGAGGTGACATAGGCGCGAACACAGGAAGCTTGCAGCCCCTCGCTGCCTGCAGACACCGAACAGCCACACTAGGAGGGCGGCCTAAGTCGTCGGCGAAATGTGCTCATTCGCTTGTGTGCGACGTCAAGCTCTAAATAAGGCTGTCACTAGCGTGAGCGTTGCGTGAGCGTCGTGTAAAGTCGGAAAAGTCGTCTGCGTGGGTGAGTGCCATGTTTGGGGAGCGTTTCGTAGTTTGCGCAGTGCAATGGAGACGCGGAAAGTTGTTGTGGCCCAGTCTTTTGCAGTTGGACGACAAGAGTGGTACACAGTAGTAAAGTGCGAGGCAGTGAGTTGGCATGAACAGTCGAGTGCACAATGGGTCTTCAGATGTGCTTGTTACCTCAGGTGCTGTGTGATTGTCGACATGGAGTGAAAACGGAGCAACTTGTGACTGTCCCTTCAATTTAAGACGTTAAAAACGGACGGAATTTGCAGTCGTAATACCAGAGCATCGAAACTACTTGGAACTCTTGCGTATGTGAACGTGTCCGCGCCTTTGTACTCTGGTCCCTTCACCCCAGCAAACCAACCAACCATCGCGTCCGTGCACATAAGAGTAGCAAAGAACGGAGATCAGCGCAGCTTGCTTGTGCTTGGGGGCGTAGCTCAGTTGGTAGAGCGTTCGCTTTGCATGTGAAAGGTCCCGGGTTCAAGCCCCGGCGCCTCCATGTTTTGTGGTCAGTGCGTGGTAAGTGTTGGTCGCGGCGAGCCTAAAGACACGCAAGATGTTGCAAAGCCAGCGTCACAGACTCGTATACCGACGTAAGGAGAGCAAGACGTAAATGTGAGGACCGGCTGTTGTCGAGGTGTCATCGAGTGCAAATCTGCCTTAGGTATAACGGCCTAACCTCAATGAAGTCTAGAGAGTGGACAACACGTTCGTCTACCTCAGAGCGTTGGCCGAACGCTATTTTCGACGTCGTGCGTGCCACTTTGATTTTGGCCAACTACGATTCGATACAGAATGCAGGAAACCTGAAAGACACCCTCACGGACACATTGAGAGTAGTGTTTGTCAGCGGAATAATGGGAGTGCAAGGGTCTGTGTCATTGATATGGCTGTATGTAGCGCAGTTCGTCAGCAGGGGGCGTAGCTCAGATGGTAGAGCGCTCGCTTAGCATGCGAGAGGTACTGGGATCGATACCCAGCGCCTCCAGAATTTTTAACACACCAACATGCGCACACTGCCATGCAAGTGGAATAATTCACAGCCAGAAAATGTGTCAAGGCAGATACGAGCCAACGATTAGCAGCCACAATTGGCAAGCGTGCTGTAATGCGCACGAAGCACCCTCCTCCCACCACTACACTTAATTTAGAAACAGTACAAGTGTTCCCATAAGATTCTCAAACCTATGTCGCAAAGATCAGCCTTGCGCCGAATTCACAAAAATCCCACTGCACATTCCAATTCTTGACGTGCAGTCGGCTGCTACTGGTGTTGCTAGTTGTGACTGCTGATGACAGATGCCGTAGCAATCAATTCATGGAGTGAGTTGTATGTTTTGCGATACTCTGTCTCTGACAAGCAAGCAGAGGTGACATAGGCGCGAACACAGGAAGCTTGCAGCCCCTCGCTGCCTGCAGACACCGAACAGCCACACTAGGAGGGCGGCCTAAGTCGTCGGCGAAATGTGCTCATTCGCTT
The DNA here is from genome assembly GCF_021461395.2 of Schistocerca americana. NCBI lineage: Eukaryota > Metazoa > Arthropoda > Insecta > Orthoptera > Acrididae > Schistocerca > Schistocerca americana. Next base: position 8,412 of record NW_025725958.1, read on the forward strand.
GTGTGCGACGTCAAGCTCTAAATAAGGCTGTCACTAGCGTGAGCGTTGCGTGAGCGTCGTGTAAAGTCGGAAAAGTCGTCTGCGTGGGTGAGTGCCATGTTTGGGGAGCGTTTCGTAGTTTGCGCAGTGCAATGGAGACGCGGAAAGTTGTTGTGGCCCAGTCTTTTGCAGTTGGACGACAAGAGTGGTACACAGTAGTAAAGTGCGAGGCAGTGAGTTGGCATGAACAGTCGAGTGCACAATGGGTCTTCAGATGTGCTTGTTACCTCAGGTGCTGTGTGATTGTCGACATGGAGTGAAAACGGAGCAACTTGTGACTGTACCTTCAATTTAAGACGTTAAAAACGGACGGAATTTGCAGTCGTAATACCAGAGCATCGAAACTACTTGGAACTCTTGCGTATGTGAACGTGTCCGCGCCTTTGTACTCTGGTCCCTTCACCCCAGCAAACCAACCAACCATCGCGTCCGTGCACATAAGAGTAGCAAAGAACGGAGATCAGCGCAGCTTGCTTTGGCTTGGGGGCGTAGCTCAGTTGGTAGAGCGTTCGCTTTGCATGTGAAAGGTCCCGGGTTCAAGCCCCGGCGCCTCCATGTTTTGTGGTCAGTGCGTGGTAAGTGTTGGTCGCGGCGAGCCTAAAGACACGCAAGATGTTGCAAAGCCAGCGTCACAGACTCGTATACCGACGTAAGGAGAGCAAGACGTAAATGTGAGGACCGGCTGTTGTCGAGGTGTCATCGAGTGCAAATCTGCCTTAGGTATAACGGCCTAACCTCAATGAAGTCTAGAGAGTGGACAACACGTTCGTCTACCTCAGAGCGTTGGCCGAACGCTATTTTCGACGTCGTGCGTGCCACTTTGATTTTGGCCAACTACGATTCGATACAGAATGCAGGAAACCTGAAAGACACCCTCACGGACACATTGAGAGTAGTGTTTGTCAGCGGAATAATGGGAGTGCAAGGGTCTGTGTCATTGATATGGCTGTATGTAGCGCAGTTCGTCAGCAGGGGGCGTAGCTCAGATGGTAGAGCGCTCGCTTAGCATGCGAGAGGTACTGGGATCGATACCCAGCGCCTCCAGAATTTTTAACACACCAACATGCGCACACTGCCATGCAAGTGGAATAATTCACAGCCAGAAAATGTGTCAAGGCAGATACGAGCCAACGATTAGCAGCCACAATTGGCAAGCGTGCTGTAATGCGCACGAAGCACCCTCCTCCCACCACTACACTTAATTTAGAAACAGTACAAGTGTTCCCATAAGATTCTCAAACCTATGTCGCAAAGATCAGCCTTGCGCCGAATTCACAAAAATCCCACTGCACATTCCAATTCTTGACGTGCAGTCGGCTGCTACTGGTGTTGCTAGTTGTGACTGCTGATGACAGATGCCGTAGCAATCAATTCATGGAGTGAGTTGTATGTTTTGCGATACTCTGTCTCTGACAAGCAAGCAGAGGTGACATAGGCGCGAACACAGGAAGCTTGCAGCCCCTCGCTGCCTGCAGACACCGAACAGCCACACTAGGAGGGCGGCCTAAGTCGTCGGCGAAATGTGCTCATTCGCTTGTGTGCGACGTCAAGCTCTAAATAAGGCTGTCACTAGCGTGAGCGTTGCGTGAGCGTCGTGTAAAGTCGGAAAAGTCGTCTGCGTGGGTGAGTGCCATGTTTGGGGAGCGTTTCGTAGTTTGCGCAGTGCAATGGAGACGCGGAAAGTTGTTGTGGCCCAGTCTTTTGCAGTTGGACGACAAGAGTGGTACACAGTAGTAAAGTGCGAGGCAGTGAGTTGGCATGAACAGTCGAGTGCACAATGGGTCTTCAGATGTGCTTGTTACCTCAGGTGCTGTGTGATTGTCGACATGGAGTGAAAACGGAGCAACTTGTGACTGTCCCTTCAATTTAAGACGTTAAAAACGGACGGAATTTGCAGTCGTAATACCAGAGCATCGAAACTACTTGGAACTCTTGCGTATGTGAACGTGTCCGCGCCTTTGTACTCTGGTCCCTTCACCCCAGCAAACCAACCAACCATCGCGTCCGTGCACATAAGAGTAGCAAAGAACGGAGATCAGCGCAGCTTGCTTGTGCTTGGGGGCGTAGCTCAGTTGGTAGAGCGTTCGCTTTGCATGTGAAAGGTCCCGGGTTCAAGCCCCGGCGCCTCCATGTTTTGTGGTCAGTGCGTGGTAAGTGTTGGTCGCGGCGAGCCTAAAGACACGCAAGATGTTGCAAAGCCAGCGTCACAGACTCGTATACCGACGTAAGGAGAGCAAGACGTAAATGTGAGGACCGGCTGTTGTCGAGGTGTCATCGAGTGCAAATCTGCCTTAGGTATAACGGCCTAACCTCAATGAAGTCTAGAGAGTGGACAACACGTTCGTCTACCTCAGAGCGTTGGCCGAACGCTATTTTCGACGTCGTGCGTGCCACTTTGATTTTGGCCAACTACGATTCGATACAGAATGCAGGAAACCTGAAAGACACCCTCACGGACACATTGAGAGTAGTGTTTGTCAGCGGAATAATGGGAGTGCAAGGGTCTGTGTCATTGATATGGCTGTATGTAGCGCAGTTCGTCAGCAGGGGGCGTAGCTCAGATGGTAGAGCGCTCGCTTAGCATGCGAGAGGTACTGGGATCGATACCCAGCGCCTCCAGAATTTTTAACACACCAACATGCGCACACTGCCATGCAAGTGGAATAATTCACAGCCAGAAAATGTGTCAAGGCAGATACGAGCCAACGATTAGCAGCCACAATTGGCAAGCGTGCTGTAATGCGCACGAAGCACCCTCCTCCCACCACTACACTTAATTTAGAAACAGTACAAGTGTTCCCATAAGATTCTCAAACCTATGTCGCAAAGATCAGCCTTGCGCCGAATTCACAAAAATCCCACTGCACATTCCAATTCTTGACGTGCAGTCGGCTGCTACTGGTGTTGCTAGTTGTGACTGCTGATGACAGATGCCGTAGCAATCAATTCATGGAGTGAGTTGTATGTTTTGCGATACTCTGTCTCTGACAAGCAAGCAGAGGTGACATAGGCGCGAACACAGGAAGCTTGCAGCCCCTCGCTGCCTGCAGACACCGAACAGCCACACTAGGAGGGCGGCCTAAGTCGTCGGCGAAATGTGCTCATTCGCTTGTGTGCGACGTCAAGCTCTAAATAAGGCTGTCACTAGCGTGAGCGTTGCGTGAGCGTCGTGTAAAGTCGGAAAAGTCGTCTGCGTGGGTGAGTGCCATGTTTGGGGAGCGTTTCGTAGTTTGCGCAGTGCAATGGAGACGCGGAAAGTTGTTGTGGCCCAGTCTTTTGCAGTTGGACGACAAGAGTGGTACACAGTAGTAAAGTGCGAGGCAGTGAGTTGGCATGAACAGTCGAGTGCACAATGGGTCTTCAGATGTGCTTGTTACCTCAGGTGCTGTGTGATTGTCGACATGGAGTGAAAACGGAGCAACTTGTGACTGTACCTTCAATTTAAGACGTTAAAAACGGACGGAATTTGCAGTCGTAATACCAGAGCATCGAAACTACTTGGAACTCTTGCGTATGTGAACGTGTCCGCGCCTTTGTACTCTGGTCCCTTCACCCCAGCAAACCAACCAACCATCGCGTCCGTGCACATAAGAGTAGCAAAGAACGGAGATCAGCGCAGCTTGCTTTGGCTTGGGGGCGTAGCTCAGTTGGTAGAGCGTTCGCTTTGCATGTGAAAGGTCCCGGGTTCAAGCCCCGGCGCCTCCATGTTTTGTGGTCAGTGCGTGGTAAGTGTTGGTCGCGGCGAGCCTAAAGACACGCAAGATGTTGCAAAGCCAGCGTCACAGACTCGTATACCGACGTAAGGAGAGCAAGACGTAAATGTGAGGACCGGCTGTTGTCGAGGTGTCATCGAGTGCAAATCTGCCTTAGGTATAACGGCCTAACCTCAATGAAGTCTAGAGAGTGGACAACACGTTCGTCTACCTCAGAGCGTTGGCCGAACGCTATTTTCGACGTCGTGCGTGCCACTTTGATTTTGGCCAACTACGATTCGATACAGAATGCAGGAAACCTGAAAGACACCCTCACGGACACATTGAGAGTAGTGTTTGTCAGCGGAATAATGGGAGTGCAAGGGTCTGTGTCATTGATATGGCTGTATGTAGCGCAGTTCGTCAGCAGGGGGCGTAGCTCAGATGGTAGAGCGCTCGCTTAGCATGCGAGAGGTACTGGGATCGATACCCAGCGCCTCCAGAATTTTTAACACACCAACATGCGCACACTGCCATGCAAGTGGAATAATTCACAGCCAGAAAATGTGTCAAGGCAGATACGAGCCAACGATTAGCAGCCACAATTGGCAAGCGTGCTGTAATGCGCACGAAGCACCCTCCTCCCACCACTACACTTAATTTAGAAACAGTACAAGTGTTCCCATAAGATTCTCAAACCTATGTCGCAAAGATCAGCCTTGCGCCGAATTCACAAAAATCCCACTGCACATTCCAATTCTTGACGTGCAGTCGGCTGCTACTGGTGTTGCTAGTTGTGACTGCTGATGACAGATGCCGTAGCAATCAATTCATGGAGTGAGTTGTATGTTTTGCGATACTCTGTCTCTGACAAGCAAGCAGAGGTGACATAGGCGCGAACACAGGAAGCTTGCAGCCCCTCGCTGCCTGCAGACACCGAACAGCCACACTAGGAGGGCGGCCTAAGTCGTCGGCGAAATGTGCTCATTCGCTTGTGTGCGACGTCAAGCTCTAAATAAGGCTGTCACTAGCGTGAGCGTTGCGTGAGCGTCGTGTAAAGTCGGAAAAGTCGTCTGCGTGGGTGAGTGCCATGTTTGGGGAGCGTTTCGTAGTTTGCGCAGTGCAATGGAGACGCGGAAAGTTGTTGTGGCCCAGTCTTTTGCAGTTGGACGACAAGAGTGGTACACAGTAGTAAAGTGCGAGGCAGTGAGTTGGCATGAACAGTCGAGTGCACAATGGGTCTTCAGATGTGCTTGTTACCTCAGGTGCTGTGTGATTGTCGACATGGAGTGAAAACGGAGCAACTTGTGACTGTACCTTCAATTTATGACGTTAAAAACGGACGGAATTTGCAGTCGTAATACCAGAGCATCGAAACTACTTGGAACTCTTGCGTATGTGAACGTGTCCGCGCCTTTGTACTCTGGTCCCTTCACCCCAGCAAACCAACCAACCATCGCGTCCGTGCACATAAGAGTAGCAAAGAACGGAGATCAGCGCAGCTTGCTTGTGCTTGGGGGCGTAGCTCAGTTGGTAGAGCGTTCGCTTTGCATGTGAAAGGTCCCGGGTTCAAGCCCCGGCGCCTCCATGTTTTGTGGTCAGTGCGTGGTAAGTGTTGGTCGCGGCGAGCCTAAAGACACGCAAGATGTTGCAAAGCCAGCGTCACAGACTCGTATACCGACGTAAGGAGAGCAAGACGTAAATGTGAGGACCGGCTGTTGTCGAGGTGTCATCGAGTGCAAATCTGCCTTAGGTATAACGGCCTAACCTCAATGAAGTCTAGAGAGTGGACAACACGTTCGTCTACCTCAGAGCGTTGGCCGAACGCTATTTTCGACGTCGTGCGTGCCACTTTGATTTTGGCCAACTACGATTCGATACAGAATGCAGGAAACCTGAAAGACACCCTCACGGACACATTGAGAGTAGTGTTTGTCAGCGGAATAATGGGTGTGCAAGGGTCTGTGTCATTGATATGGCTGTATGTAGCGCAGTTCGTCAGCAGGGGGCGTAGCTCAGATGGTAGAGCGCTCGCTTAGCATGCGAGAGGTACTGGGATCGATACCCAGCGCCTCCAGAATTTTTAACACACCAACATGCGCACACTGCCATGCAAGTGGAATAATTCACAGCCAGAAAATGTGTCAAGGCAGATACGAGCCAACGATTAGCAGCCACAATTGGCAAGCGTGCTGTAATGCGCACGAAGCACCCTCCTCCCACCACTACACTTAATTTAGAAACAGTACAAGTGTTCCCATAAGATTCTCAAACCTATGTCGCAAAGATCAGCCTTGCGCCGAATTCACAAAAATCCCACTGCACATTCCAATTCTTGACGTGCAGTCGGCTGCTACTGGTGTTGCTAGTTGTGACTGCTGATGACAGATGCCGTAGCAATCAATTCATGGAGTGAGTTGTATGTTTTGCGATACTCTGTCTCTGACAAGCAAGCAGAGGTGACATAGGCGCGAACACAGGAAGCTTGCAGCCCCTCGCTGCCTGCAGACACCGAACAGCCACACTAGGAGGGCGGCCTAAGTCGTCGGCGAAATGTGCTCATTCGCTTGTGTGCGACGTCAAGCTCTAAATAAGGCTGTCACTAGCGTGAGCGTTGCGTGAGCGTCGTGTAAAGTCGGAAAAGTCGTCTGCGTGGGTGAGTGCCATGTTTGGGGAGCGTTTCGTAGTTTGCGCAGTGCAATGGAGACGCGGAAAGTTGTTGTGGCCCAGTCTTTTGCAGTTGGACGACAAGAGTGGTACACAGTAGTAAAGTGCGAGGCAGTGAGTTGGCATGAACAGTCGAGTGCACAATGGGTCTTCAGATGTGCTTGTTACCTCAGGTGCTGTGTGATTGTCGACATGGAGTGAAAACGGAGCAACTTGTGACTGTCCCTTCAATTTAAGACGTTAAAAACGGACGGAATTTGCAGTCGTAATACCAGAGCATCGAAACTACTTGGAACTCTTGCGTATGTGAACGTGTCCGCGCCTTTGTACTCTGGTCCCTTCACCCCAGCAAACCAACCAACCATCGCGTCCGTGCACATAAGAGTAGCAAAGAACGGAGATCAGCGCAGCTTGCTTGTGCTTGGGGGCGTAGCTCAGTTGGTAGAGCGTTCGCTTTGCATGTGAAAGGTCCCGGGTTCAAGCCCCGGCGCCTCCATGTTTTGTGGTCAGTGCGTGGTAAGTGTTGGTCGCGGCGAGCCTAAAGACACGCAAGATGTTGCAAAGCCAGCGTCACAGACTCGTATACCGACGTAAGGAGAGCAAGACGTAAATGTGAGGACCGGCTGTTGTCGAGGTGTCATCGAGTGCAAATCTGCCTTAGGTATAACGGCCTAACCTCAATGAAGTCTAGAGAGTGGACAACACGTTCGTCTACCTCAGAGCGTTGGCCGAACGCTATTTTCGACGTCGTGCGTGCCACTTTGATTTTGGCCAACTACGATTCGATACAGAATGCAGGAAACCTGAAAGACACCCTCACGGACACATTGAGAGTAGTGTTTGTCAGCGGAATAATGGGAGTGCAAGGGTCTGTGTCATTGATATGGCTGTATGTAGCGCAGTTCGTCAGCAGGGGGCGTAGCTCAGATGGTAGAGCGCTCGCTTAGCATGCGAGAGGTACTGGGATCGATACCCAGCGCCTCCAGAATTTTTAACACACCAACATGCGCACACTGCCATGCAAGTGGAATAATTCACAGCCAGAAAATGTGTCAAGGCAGATACGAGCCAACGATTAGCAGCCACAATTGGCAAGCGTGCTGTAATGCGCACGAAGCACCCTCCTCCCACCACTACACTTAATTTAGAAACAGTACAAGTGTTCCCATAAGATTCTCAAACCTATGTCGCAAAGATCAGCCTTGCGCCGAATTCACAAAAATCCCACTGCACATTCCAATTCTTGACGTGCAGTCGGCTGCTACTGGTGTTGCTAGTTGTGACTGCTGATGACAGATGCCGTAGCAATCAATTCATGGAGTGAGTTGTATGTTTTGCGATACTCTGTCTCTGACAAGCAAGCAGAGGTGACATAGGCGCGAACACAGGAAGCTTGCAGCCCCTCGCTGCCTGCAGACACCGAACAGCCACACTAGGAGGGCGGCCTAAGTCGTCGGCGAAATGTGCTCATTCGCTTGTGTGCGACGTCAAGCTCTAAATAAGGCTGTCACTAGCGTGAGCGTTGCGTGAGCGTCGTGTAAAGTCGGAAAAGTCGTCTGCGTGGGTGAGTGCCATGTTTGGGGAGCGTTTCGTAGTTTGCGCAGTGCAATGGAGACGCGGAAAGTTGTTGTGGCCCAGTCTTTTGCAGTTGGACGACAAGAGTGGTACACAGTAGTAAAGTGCGAGGCAGTGAGTTGGCATGAACAGTCGAGTGCACAATGGGTCTTCAGATGTGCTTGTTACCTCAGGTGCTGTGTGATTGTCGACATGGAGTGAAAACGGAGCAACTTGTGACTGTCCCTTCAATTTAAGACGTTAAAAACGGACGGAATTTGCAGTCGTAATACCAGAGCATCGAAACTACTTGGAACTCTTGCGTATGTGAACGTGTCCGCGCCTTTGTACTCTGGTCCCTTCACCCCTGCAAACCAACCAACCATCGCGTCCGTGCACATAAGAGTAGCAAAGAACGGAGATCAGCGCAGCTTGGTTGTGCTTGGGGGCGTAGCTCAGTTGGTAGAGCGTTCGCTTTGCATGTGAAAGGTCCTGGGTTCAAGCCCCGGCGCCTCCATGTTTTGTGGTCAGTGCGTGGTAAGTGTTGGTCGCGGCGAGCCTAAAGACACGCAAGATGTTGCAAAGCCAGCGTCACAGACTCGTATACCGACGTAAGGAGAGCAAGACGTAAATGTGAGGACCGGCTGTTGTCGAGGTGTCATCGAGTGCAAATCTGCCTTAGGTATAACGGCCTAACCTCAATGAAGTCTAGAGAGTGGACAACACGTTCGTCTACCTCAGAGCGTTGGCCGAACGCTATTTTCGACGTCGTGCGTGCCACTTTGATTTTGGCCAACTACGATTCGATACAGAATGCAGGAAACCTGAAAGACACCCTCACGGACACATTGAGAGTAGTGTTTGTCAGCGGAATAATGGGAGTGCAAGGGTCTGTGTCATTGATATGGCTGTATGTAGCGCAGTTCGTCAGCAGGGGGCGTAGCTCAGATGGTAGAGCGCTCGCTTAGCATGCGAGAGGTACTGGGATCGATACCCAGCGCCTCCAGAATTTTTAACACACCAACATGCGCACACTGCCATGCAAGTGGAATAATTCACAGCCAGAAAATGTGTCAAGGCAGATACGAGCCAACGATTAGCAGCCACAATTGGCAAGCGTGCTGTAATGCGCACGAAGCACCCTCCTCCCACCACTACACTTAATTTAGAAACAGTACAAGTGTTCCCATAAGATTCTCAAACCTATGTCGCAAAGATCAGCCTTGCGCCGAATTCACAAAAATCCCACTGCACATTCCAATTCTTGACGTGCAGTCGGCTGCTACTGGTGTTGCTAGTTGTGACTGCTGATGACAGATGCCGTAGCAATCAATTCATGGAGTGAGTTGTATGTTTTGCGATACTCTGTCTCTGACAAGCAAGCAGAGGTGACATAGGCGCGAACACAGGAAGCTTGCAGCCCCTCGCTGCCTGCAGACACCGAACAGCCACACTAGGAGGGCGGCCTAAGTCGTCGGCGAAATGTGCTCATTCGCTTGTGTGCGACGTCAAGCTCTAAGTAAGGCTGTCACTAGCGTGAGCGTTGCGTGAGCGTCGTGTAAAGTCGGAAAAGTCGTCTGCGTGGGTGAGTGCCATGTTTGGGGAGCGTTTCGTAGTTTGCGCAGTGCAATGGAGACGCGGAAAGTTGTTGTGGCCCAGTCTTTTGCAGTTGGACGACAAGAGTGGTACACAGTAGTAAAGTGCGAGGCAGTGAGTTGGCATGAACAGTCGAGTGCACAATGGGTCTTCAGATGTGCTTGTTACCTCAGGTGCTGTGTGATTGTCGACATGGAGTGAAAACGGAGCAACTTGTGACTGTCCCTTCAATTTAAGACGTTAAAAACGGACGGAATTTGCAGTCGTAATACCAGAGCATCGAAACTACTTGGAACTCTTGCGTATGTGAACGTGTCCGCGCCTTTGTACTCTGGTCCCTTCACCCCAGCAAACCAACCAACCATCGCGTCCGTGCACATAAGAGTAGCAAAGAACGGAGATCAGCGCAGCTTGCTTGTGCTTGGGGGCGTAGCTCAGTTGGTAGAGCGTTCGCTTTGCATGTGAAAGGTCCCGGGTTCAAGCCCCGGCGCCTCCATGTTTTGTGGTCAGTGCGTGGTAAGTGTTGGTCGCGGCGAGCCTAAAGACACGCAAGATGCTGCAAAGCCAGCGTCACAGACTCGTATACCGACGTAAGGAGAGCAAGACGTAAATGTGAGGACCGGCTGTTGTCGAGGTGTCATCGAGTGCAAATCTGCCTTAGGTATAACGGCCTAACCTCAATGAAGTCTAGAGAGTGGACAACACGTTCGTCTACCTCAGAGCGTTGGCCGAACGCTATTTTCGACGTCGTGCGTGCCACTTTGATTTTGGCCAACTACGATTCGATACAGAATGCAGGAAACCTGAAAGACACCCTCACGGACACATTGAGAGTAGTGTTTGTCAGCGGAATAATGGGAGTGCAAGGGTCTGTGTCATTGATATGGCTGTATGTAGCGCAGTTCGTCAGCAGGGGGCGTAGCTCAGATGGTAGAGCGCTCGCTTAGCATGCGAGAGGTACTGGGATCGATACCCAGCGCCTCCAGAATTTTTAACACACCAACATGCGCACACTGCCATGCAAGTGGAATAATTCACAGCCAGAAAATGTGTCAAGGCAGATACGAGCCAACGATTAGCAGCCACAATTGGCAAGCGTGCTGTAATGCGCACGAAGCACCCTCCTCCCACCACTACACTTAATTTAGAAACAGTACAAGTGTTCCCATAAGATTCTCAAACCTATGTCGCAAAGATCAGCCTTGCGCCGAATTCACAAAAATCCCACTGCACATTCCAATTCTTGACGTGCAGTCGGCTGCTACTGGTGTTGCTAGTTGTGACTGCTGATGACAGATGCCGTAGCAATCAATTCATGGAGTGAGTTGTATGTTTTGCGATACTCTGTCTCTGACAAGCAAGCAGAGGTGACATAGGCGCGAACACAGGAAGCTTGCAGCCCCTCGCTGCCTGCAGACACCGAACAGCCACACTAGGAGGGCGGCCTAAGTCGTCGGCGAAATGTGCTCATTCGCTTGTGTGCGACGTCAAGCTCTAAATAAGGCTGTCACTAGCGTGAGCGTTGCGTGAGCGTCGTGTAAAGTCGGAAAAGTCGTCTGCGTGGGTGAGTGCCATGTTTGGGGAGCGTTTCGTAGTTTGCGCAGTGCAATGGAGACGCGGAAAGTTGTTGTGGCCCAGTCTTTTGCAGTTGGACGACAAGAGTGGTACACAGTAGTAAAGTGCGAGGCAGTGAGTTGGCATGAACAGTCGAGTGCACAATGGGTCTTCAGATGTGCTTGTTACCTCAGGTGCTGTGTGATTGTCGACATGGAGTGAAAACGGAGCAACTTGTGACTGTCCCTTCAATTTAAGACGTTAAAAACGGACGGAATTTGCAGTCGTAATACCAGAGCATCGAAACTACTTGGAACTCTTGCGTATGTGAACGTGTCCGCGCCTTTGTACTCTGGTCCCTTCACCCCAGCAAACCAACCAACCATCGCGTCCGTGCACATAAGAGTAGCAAAGAACGGAGATCAGCGCAGCTTGCTTGTGCTTGGGGGCGTAGCTCAGTTGGTAGAGCGTTCGCTTTGCATGTGAAAGGTCCCGGGTTCAAGCCCCGGCGCCTCCATGTTTTGTGGTCAGTGCGTGGTAAGTGTTGGTCGCGGCGAGCCTAAAGACACGCAAGATGCTGCAAAGCCAGCGTCACAGACTCGTATACCGACGTAAGGAGAGCAAGACGTAAATGTGAGGACCGGCTGTTGTCGAGGTGTCATCGAGTGCAAATCTGCCTTAGGTATAACGGCCTAACCTCAATGAAGTCTAGAGAGTGGACAACACGTTCGTCTACCTCAGAGCGTTGGCCGAACGCTATTTTCGACGTCGTGCGTGCCACTTTGATTTTGGCCAACTACGATTCGATACAGAATGCAGGAAACCTGAAAGACACCCTCACGGACACATTGAGAGTAGTGTTTGTCAGCGGAATAATGGGAGTGCAAGGGTCTGTGTCATTGATATGGCTGTATGTAGCGCAGTTCGTCAGCAGGGGGCGTAGCTCAGATGGTAGAGCGCTCGCTTAGCATGCGAGAGGTACTGGGATCGATACCCAGCGCCTCCAGAATTTTTAACACACCAACATGCGCACACTGCCATGCAAGTGGAATAATTCACAGCCAGAAAATGTGTCAAGGCAGATACGAGCCAACGATTAGCAGCCACAATTGGCAAGCGTGCTGTAATGCGCACGAAGCACCCTCCTCCCACCACTACACTTAATTTAGAAACAGTACAAGTGTTCCCATAAGATTCTCAAACCTATGTCGCAAAGATCAGCCTTGCGCCGAATTCACAAAAATCCCACTGCACATTCCAATTCTTGACGTGCAGTCGGCTGCTACTGGTGTTGCTAGTTGTGACTGCTGATGACAGATGCCGTAGCAATCAATTCATGGAGTGAGTTGTATGTTTTGCGATACTCTGTCTCTGACAAGCAAGCAGAGGTGACATAGGCGCGAACACAGGAAGCTTGCAGCCCCTCGCTGCCTGCAGACACCGAACAGCCACACTAGGAGGGCGGCCTAAGTCGTCGGCGAAATGTGCTCATTCGCTTGTGTGCGACGTCAAGCTCTAAATAAGGCTGTCACTAGCGTGAGCGTTGCGTGAGCGTCGTGTAAAGTCGGAAAAGTCGTCTGCGTGGGTGAGTGCCATGTTTGGGGAGCGTTTCGTAGTTTGCGCAGTGCAATGGAGACGCGGAAAGTTGTTGTGGCCCAGTCTTTTGCAGTTGGACGACAAGAGTGGTACACAGTAGTAAAGTGCGAGGCAGTGAGTTGGCATGAACAGTCGAGTGCACAATGGGTCTTCAGATGTGCTTGTTACCTCAGGTGCTGTGTGATTGTCGACATGGAGTGAAAACGGAGCAACTTGTGACTGTCCCTTCAATTTAAGACGTTAAAAACGGACGGAATTTGCAGTCGTAATACCAGAGCATCGAAACTACTTGGAACTCTTGCGTATGTGAACGTGTCCGCGCCTTTGTACTCTGGTCCCTTCACCCCAGCAAACCAACCAACCATCGCGTCCGTGCACATAAGAGTAGCAAAGAACGGAGATCAGCGCAGCTTGCTTGTGCTTGGGGGCGTAGCTCAGTTGGTAGAGCGTTCGCTTTGCATGTGAAAGGTCCCGGGTTCAAGCCCCGGCGCCTCCATGTTTTGTGGTCAGTGCGTGGTAAGTGTTGGTCGCGGCGAGCCTAAAGACACGCAAGATGCTGCAAAGCCAGCGTCACAGACTCGTATACCGACGTAAGGAGAGCAAGACGTAAATGTGAGGACCGGCTGTTGTCGAGGTGTCATCGAGTGCAAATCTGCCTTAGGTATAACGGCCTAACCTCAATGAAGTCTAGAGAGTGGACAACACGTTCGTCTACCTCAGAGCGTTGGCCGAACGCTATTTTCGACGTCGTGCGTGCCACTTTGATTTTGGCCAACTACGATTCGATACAGAATGCAGGAAACCTGAAAGACACCCTCACGGACACATTGAGAGTAGTGTTTGTCAGCGGAATAATGGGAGTGCAAGGGTCTGTGTCATTGATATGGCTGTATGTAGCGCAGTTCGTCAGCAGGGGGCGTAGCTCAGATGGTAGAGCGCTCGCTTAGCATGCGAGAGGTACTGGGATCGATACCCAGCGCCTCCAGAATTTTTAACACACCAACATGCGCACACTGCCATGCAAGTGGAATAATTCACAGCCAGAAAATGTGTCAAGGCAGATACGAGCCAACGATTAGCAGCCACAATTGGCAAGCGTGCTGTAATGCGCACGAAGCACCCTCCTCCCACCACTACACTTAATTTAGAAACAGTACAAGTGTTCCCATAAGATTCTCAAACCTATGTCGCAAAGATCAGCCTTGCGCCGAATTCACAAAAATCCCACTGCACATTCCAATTCTTGACGTGCAGTCGGCTGCTACTGGTGTTGCTAGTTGTGACTGCTGATGACAGATGCCGTAGCAATCAATTCATGGAGTGAGTTGTATGTTTTGCGATACTCTGTCTCTGACAAGCAAGCAGAGGTGACATAGGCGCGAACACAGGAAGCTTGCAGCCCCTCGCTGCCTGCAGACACCGAACAGCCACACTAGGAGGGCGGCCTAAGTCGTCGGCGAAATGTGCTCATTCGCTTGTGTGCGACGTCAAGCTCTAAATAAGGCTGTCACTAGCGTGAGCGTTGCGTGAGCGTCGTGTAAAGTCGGAAAAGTCGTCTGCGTGGGTGAGTGCCATGTTTGGGGAGCGTTTCGTAGTTTGCGCAGTGCAATGGAGACGCGGAAAGTTGTTGTGGCCCAGTCTTTTGCAGTTGGACGACAAGAGTGGTACACAGTAGTAAAGTGCGAGGCAGTGAGTTGGCATGAACAGTCGAGTGCACAATGGGTCTTCAGATGTGCTTGTTACCTCAGGTGCTGTGTGATTGTCGACATGGAGTGAAAACGGAGCAACTTGTGACTGTCCCTTCAATTTAAGACGTTAAAAACGGACGGAATTTGCAGTCGTAATACCAGAGCATCGAAACTACTTGGAACTCTTGCGTATGTGAACGTGTCCGCGCCTTTGTACTCTGGTCCCTTCACCCCAGCAAACCAACCAACCATCGCGTCCGTGCACATAAGAGTAGCAAAGAACGGAGATCAGCGCAGCTTGCTTGTGCTTGGGGGCGTAGCTCAGTTGGTAGAGCGTTCGCTTTGCATGTGAAAGGTCCCGGGTTCAAGCCCCGGCGCCTCCATGTTTTGTGGTCAGTGCGTGGTAAGTGTTGGTCGCGGCGAGCCTAAAGACACGCAAGATGTTGCAAAGCCAGCGTCACAGACTCGTATACCGACGTAAGGAGAGCAAGACGTAAATGTGAGGACCGGCTGTTGTCGAGGTGTCATCGAGTGCAAATCTGCCTTAGGTATAACGGCCTAACCTCAATGAAGTCTAGAGAGTGGACAACACGTTCGTCTACCTCAGAGCGTTGGCCGAACGCTATTTTCGACGTCGTGCGTGCCACTTTGATTTTGGCCAACTACGATTCGATACAGAATGCAGGAAACCTGAAAGACACCCTCACGGACACATTGAGAGTAGTGTTTGTCAGCGGAATAATGGGAGTGCAAGGGTCTGTGTCATTGATATGGCTGTATGTAGCGCAGTTCGTCAGCAGGGGGCGTAGCTCAGATGGTAGAGCGCTCGCTTAGCATGCGAGAGGTACTGGGATCGATACCCAGCGCCTCCAGAATTTTTAACACACCAACATGCGCACACTGCCATGCAAGTGGAATAATTCACAGCCAGAAAATGTGTCAAGGCAGATACGAGCCAACGATTAGCAGCCACAATTGGCAAGCGTGCTGTAATGCGCACGAAGCACCCTCCTCCCACCACTACACTTAATTTAGAAACAGTACAAGTGTTCCCATAAGATTCTCAAACCTATGTCGCAAAGATCAGCCTTGCGCCGAATTCACAAAAATCCCACTGCACATTCCAATTCTTGACGTGCAGTCGGCTGCTACTGGTGTTGCTAGTTGTGACTGCTGATGACAGATGCCGTAGCAATCAATTCATGGAGTGAGTTGTATGTTTTGCGATACTCTGTCTCTGACAAGCAAGCAGAGGTGACATAGGCGCGAACACAGGAAGCTTGCAGCCCCTCGCTGCCTGCAGACACCGAACAGCCACACTAGGAGGGCGGCCTAAGTCGTCGGCGAAATGTGCTCATTCGCTTGTGTGCGACGTCAAGCTCTAAATAAGGCTGTCACTAGCGTGAGCGTTGCGTGAGCGTCGTGTAAAGTCGGAAAAGTCGTCTGCGTGGGTGAGTGCCATGTTTGGGGAGCGTTTCGTAGTTTGCGCAGTGCAATGGAGACGCGGAAAGTTGTTGTGGCCCAGTCTTTTGCAGTTGGACGACAAGAGTGGTACACAGTAGTAAAGTGCGAGGCAGTGAGTTGGCATGAACAGTCGAGTGCACAATGGGTCTTCAGATGTGCTTGTTACCTCAGGTGCTGTGTGATTGTCGACATGGAGTGAAAACGGAGCAACTTGTGACTGTCCCTTCAATTTAAGACGTTAAAAACGGACGGAATTTGCAGTCGTAATACCAGAGCATCGAAACTACTTGGAACTCTTGCGTATGTGAACGTGTCCGCGCCTTTGTACTCTGGTCCCTTCACCCCAGCAAACCAACCAACCATCGCGTCCGTGCACATAAGAGTAGCAAAGAACGGAGATCAGCGCAGCTTGCTTGTGCTTGGGGGCGTAGCTCAGTTGGTAGAGCGTTCGCTTTGCATGTGAAAGGTCCCGGGTTCAAGCCCCGGCGCCTCCATGTTTTGTGGTCAGTGCGTGGTAAGTGTTGGTCGCGGCGAGCCTAAAGACACGCAAGATGTTGCAAAGCCAGCGTCACAGACTCGTATACCGACGTAAGGAGAGCAAGACGTAAATGTGAGGACCGGCTGTTGTCGAGGTGTCATCGAGTGCAAATCTGCCTTAGGTATAACGGCCTAACCTCAATGAAGTCTAGAGAGTGGACAACACGTTCGTCTACCTCAGAGCGTTGGCCGAACGCTATTTTCGACGTCGTGCGTGCCACTTTGATTTTGGCCAACTACGATTCGATACAGAATGCAGGAAACCTGAAAGACACCCTCACGGACACATTGAGAGTAGTGTTTGTCAGCGGAATAATGGGAGTGCAAGGGTCTGTGTCATTGATATGGCTGTATGTAGCGCAGTTCGTCAGCAGGGGGCGTAGCTCAGATGGTAGAGCGCTCGCTTAGCATGCGAGAGGTACTGGGATCGATACCCAGCGCCTCCAGAATTTTTAACACACCAACATGCGCACACTGCCATGCAAGTGGAATAATTCACAGCCAGAAAATGTGTCAAGGCAGATACGAGCCAACGATTAGCAGCCACAATTGGCAAGCGTGCTGTAATGCGCACGAAGCACCCTCCTCCCACCACTACACTTAATTTAGAAACAGTACAAGTGTTCCCATAAGATTCTCAAACCTATGTCGCAAAGATCAGCCTTGCGCCGAATTCACAAAAATCCCACTGCACATTCCAATTCTTGACGTGCAGTCGGCTGCTACTGGTGTTGCTAGTTGTGACTGCTGATGACAGATGCCGTAGCAATCAATTCATGGAGTGAGTTGTATGTTTTGCGATACTCTGTCTCTGACAAGCAAGCAGAGGTGACATAGGCGCGAACACAGGAAGCTTGCAGCCCCTCGCTGCCTGCAGACACCGAACAGCCACACTAGGAGGGCGGCCTAAGTCGTCGGCGAAATGTGCTCATTCGCTTGTGTGCGACGTCAAGCTCTAAATAAGGCTGTCACTAGCGTGAGCGTTGCGTGAGCGTCGTGTAAAGTCGGAAAAGTCGTCTGCGTGGGTGAGTGCCATGTTTGGGGAGCGTTTCGTAGTTTGCGCAGTGCAATGGAGACGCGGAAAGTTGTTGTGGCCCAGTCTTTTGCAGTTGGACGACAAGAGTGGTACACAGTAGTAAAGTGCGAGGCAGTGAGTTGGCATGAACAGTCGAGTGCACAATGGGTCTTCAGATGTGCTTGTTACCTCAGGTGCTGTGTGATTGTCGACATGGAGTGAAAACGGAGCAACTTGTGACTGTCCCTTCAATTTAAGACGTTAAAAACGGACGGAATTTGCAGTCGTAATACCAGAGCATCGAAACTACTTGGAACTCTTGCGTATGTGAACGTGTCCGCGCCTTTGTACTCTGGTCCCTTCACCCCTGCAAACCAACCAACCATCGCGTCCGTGCACATAAGAGTAGCAAAGAACGGAGATCAGCGCAGCTTGCTTGTGCTTGGGGGCGTAGCTCAGTTGGTAGAGCGTTCGCTTTGCATGTGAAAGGTCCCGGGTTCAAGCCCCGGCGCCTCCATGTTTTGTGGTCAGTGCGTGGTAAGTGTTGGTCGCGGCGAGCCTAAAGACACGCAAGATGTTGCAAAGCCAGCGTCACAGACTCGTATACCGACGTAAGGAGAGCAAGACGTAAATGTGAGGACCGGCTGTTGTCGAGGTGTCATCGAGTGCAAATCTGCCTTAGGTATAACGGCCTAACCTCAATGAAGTCTAGAGAGTGGACAACACGTTCGTCTACCTCAGAGCGTTGGCCGAACGCTATTTTCGACGTCGTGCGTGCCACTTTGATTTTGGCCAACTACGATTCGATACAGAATGCAGGAAACCTGAAAGACACCCTCACGGACACATTGAGAGTAGTGTTTGTCAGCGGAATAATGGGAGTGCAAGGGTCTGTGTCATTGATATGGCTGTATGTAGCGCAGTTCGTCAGCAGGGGGCGTAGCTCAGATGGTAGAGCGCTCGCTTAGCATGCGAGAGGTACTGGGATCGATACCCAGCGCCTCCAGAATTTTTAACACACCAACATGCGCACACTGCCATGCAAGTGGAATAATTCACAGCCAGAAAATGTGTCAAGGCAGATACGAGCCAACGATTAGCAGCCACAATTGGCAAGCGTGCTGTAATGCGCACGAAGCACCCTCCTCCCACCACTACACTTAATTTAGAAACAGTACAAGTGTTCCCATAAGATTCTCAAACCTATGTCGCAAAGATCAGCCTTGCGCCGAATTCACAAAAATCCCACTGCACATTCCAATTCTTGACGTGCAGTCGGCTGCTACTGGTGTTGCTAGTTGTGACTGCTGATGACAGATGCCGTAGCAATCAATTCATGGAGTGAGTTGTATGTTTTGCGATACTCTGTCTCTGACAAGCAAGCAGAGGTGACATAGGCGCGAACACAGGAAGCTTGCAGCCCCTCGCTGCCTGCAGACACCGAACAGCCACACTAGGAGGGCGGCCTAAGTCGTCGGCGAAATGTGCTCATTCGCTTGTGTGCGACGTCAAGCTCTAAATAAGGCTGTCACTAGCGTGAGCGTTGCGTGAGCGTCGTGTAAAGTCGGAAAAGTCGTCTGCGTGGGTGAGTGCCATGTTTGGGGAGCGTTTCGTAGTTTGCGCAGTGCAATGGAGACGCGGAAAGTTGTTGTGGCCCAGTCTTTTGCAGTTGGACGACAAGAGTGGTACACAGTAGTAAAGTGCGAGGCAGTGAGTTGGCATGAACAGTCGAGTGCACAATGGGTCTTCAGATGTGCTTGTTACCTCAGGTGCTGTGTGATTGTCGACATGGAGTGAAAACGGAGCAACTTGTGACTGTCCCTTCAATTTAAGACGTTAAAAACGGACGGAATTTGCAGTCGTAATACCAGAGCATCGAAACTACTTGGAACTCTTGCGTATGTGAACGTGTCCGCGCCTTTGTACTCTGGTCCCTTCACCCCTGCAAACCAACCAACCATCGCGTCCGTGCACATAAGAGTAGCAAAGAACGGAGATCAGCGCAGCTTGCTTGTGCTTGGGGGCGTAGCTCAGTTGGTAGAGCGTTCGCTTTGCATGTGAAAGGTCCCGGGTTCAAGCCCCGGCGCCTCCATGTTTTGTGGTCAGTGCGTGGTAAGTGTTGGTCGCGGCGAGCCTAAAGACACGCAAGATGTTGCAAAGCCAGCGTCACAGACTCGTATACCGACGTAAGGAGAGCAAGACGTAAATGTGAGGACCGGCTGTTGTCGAGGTGTCATCGAGTGCAAATCTGCCTTAGGTATAACGGCCTAACCTCAATGAAGTCTAGAGAGTGGACAACACGTTCGTCTACCTCAGAGCGTTGGCCGAACGCTATTTTCGACGTCGTGCGTGCCACTTTGATTTTGGCCAACTACGATTCGATACAGAATGCAGGAAACCTGAAAGACACCCTCACGGACACATTGAGAGTAGTGTTTGTCAGCGGAATAATGGGAGTGCAAGGGTCTGTGTCATTGATATGGCTGTATGTAGCGCAGTTCGTCAGCAGGGGGCGTAGCTCAGATGGTAGAGCGCTCGCTTAGCATGCGAGAGGTACTGGGATCGATACCCAGCGCCTCCAGAATTTTTAACACACCAACATGCGCACACTGCCATGCAAGTGGAATAATTCACAGCCAGAAAATGTGTCAAGGCAGATACGAGCCAACGATTAGCAGCCACAATTGGCAAGCGTGCTGTAATGCGCACGAAGCACCCTCCTCCCACCACTACACTTAATTTAGAAACAGTACAAGTGTTCCCATAAGATTCTCAAACCTATGTCGCAAAGATCAGCCTTGCGCCGAATTCACAAAAATCCCACTGCACATTCCAATTCTTGACGTGCAGTCGGCTGCTACTGGTGTTGCTAGTTGTGACTGCTGATGACAGATGCCGTAGCAATCAATTCATGGAGTGAGTTGTATGTTTTGCGATACTCTGTCTCTGACAAGCAAGCAGAGGTGACATAGGCGCGAACACAGGAAGCTTGCAGCCCCTCGCTGCCTGCAGACACCGAACAGCCACACTAGGAGGGCGGCCTAAGTCGTCGGCGAAATGTGCTCATTCGCTTGTGTGCGACGTCAAGCTCTAAATAAGGCTGTCACTAGCGTGAGCGTTGCGTGAGCGTCGTGTAAAGTCGGAAAAGTCGTCTGCGTGGGTGAGTGCCATGTTTGGGGAGCGTTTCGTAGTTTGCGCAGTGCAATGGAGACGCGGAAAGTTGTTGTGGCCCAGTCTTTTGCAGTTGGACGACAAGAGTGGTACACAGTAGTAAAGTGCGAGGCAGTGAGTTGGCATGAACAGTCGAGTGCACAATGGGTCTTCAGATGTGCTTGTTACCTCAGGTGCTGTGTGATTGTCGACATGGAGTGAAAACGGAGCAACTTGTGACTGTCCCTTCAATTTAAGACGTTAAAAACGGACGGAATTTGCAGTCGTAATACCAGAGCATCGAAACTACTTGGAACTCTTGCGTATGTGAACGTGTCCGCGCCTTTGTACTCTGGTCCCTTCACCCCTGCAAACCAACCAACCATCGCGTCCGTGCACATAAGAGTAGCAAAGAACGGAGATCAGCGCAGCTTGCTTGTGCTTGGGGGCGTAGCTCAGTTGGTAGAGCGTTCGCTTTGCATGTGAAAGGTCCCGGGTTCAAGCCCCGGCGCCTCCATGTTTTGTGGTCAGTGCGTGGTAAGTGTTGGTCGCGGCGAGCCTAAAGACACGCAAGATGTTGCAAAGCCAGCGTCACAGACTCGTATACCGACGTAAGGAGAGCAAGACGTAAATGTGAGGACCGGCTGTTGTCGAGGTGTCATCGAGTGCAAATCTGCCTTAGGTATAACGGCCTAACCTCAATGAAGTCTAGAGAGTGGACAACACGTTCGTCTACCTCAGAGCGTTGGCCGAACGCTATTTTCGACGTCGTGCGTGCCACTTTGATTTTGGCCAACTACGATTCGATACAGAATGCAGGAAACCTGAAAGACACCCTCACGGACACATTGAGAGTAGTGTTTGTCAGCGGAATAATGGGAGTGCAAGGGTCTGTGTCATTGATATGGCTGTATGTAGCGCAGTTCGTCAGCAGGGGGCGTAGCTCAGATGGTAGAGCGCTCGCTTAGCATGCGAGAGGTACTGGGATCGATACCCAGCGCCTCCAGAATTTTTAACACACCAACATGCGCACACTGCCATGCAAGTGGAATAATTCACAGCCAGAAAATGTGTCAAGGCAGATACGAGCCAACGATTAGCAGCCACAATTGGCAAGCGTGCTGTAATGCGCACGAAGCACCCTCCTCCCACCACTACACTTAATTTAGAAACAGTACAAGTGTTCCCATAAGATTCTCAAACCTATGTCGCAAAGATCAGCCTTGCGCCGAATTCACAAAAATCCCACTGCACATTCCAATTCTTGACGTGCAGTCGGCTGCTACTGGTGTTGCTAGTTGTGACTGCTGATGACAGATGCCGTAGCAATCAATTCATGGAGTGAGTTGTATGTTTTGCGATACTCTGTCTCTGACAAGCAAGCAGAGGTGACATAGGCGCGAACACAGGAAGCTTGCAGCCCCTCGCTGCCTGCAGACACCGAACAGCCACACTAGGAGGGCGGCCTAAGTCGTCGGCGAAATGTGCTCATTCGCTTGTGTGCGACGTCAAGCTCTAAATAAGGCTGTCACTAGCGTGAGCGTTGCGTGAGCGTCGTGTAAAGTCGGAAAAGTCGTCTGCGTGGGTGAGTGCCATGTTTGGGGAGCGTTTCGTAGTTTGCGCAGTGCAATGGAGACGCGGAAAGTTGTTGTGGCCCAGTCTTTTGCAGTTGGACGACAAGAGTGGTACACAGTAGTAAAGTGCGAGGCAGTGAGTTGGCATGAACAGTCGAGTGCACAATGGGTCTTCAGATGTGCTTGTTACCTCAGGTGCTGTGTGATTGTCGACATGGAGTGAAAACGGAGCAACTTGTGACTGTCCCTTCAATTTAAGACGTTAAAAACGGACGGAATTTGCAGTCGTAATACCAGAGCATCGAAACTACTTGGAACTCTTGCGTATGTGAACGTGTCCGCGCCTTTGTACTCTGGTCCCTTCACCCCAGCAAACCAACCAACCATCGCGTCCGTGCACATAAGAGTAGCAAAGAACGGAGATCAGCGCAGCTTGCTTGTGCTTGGGGGCGTAGCTCAGTTGGTAGAGCGTTCGCTTTGCATGTGAAAGGTCCCGGGTTCAAGCCCCGGCGCCTCCATGTTTTGTGGTCAGTGCGTGGTAAGTGTTGGTCGCGGCGAGCCTAAAGACACGCAAGATGCTGCAAAGCCAGCGTCACAGACTCGTATACCGACGTAAGGAGAGCAAGACGTAAATGTGAGGACCGGCTGTTGTCGAGGTGTCATCGAGTGCAAATCTGCCTTAGGTATAACGGCCTAACCTCAATGAAGTCTAGAGAGTGGACAACACGTTCGTCTACCTCAGAGCGTTGGCCGAACGCTATTTTCGACGTCGTGCGTGCCACTTTGATTTTGGCCAACTACGATTCGATACAGAATGCAGGAAACCTGAAAGACACCCTCACGGACACATTGAGAGTAGTGTTTGTCAGCGGAATAATGGGAGTGCAAGGGTCTGTGTCATTGATATGGCTGTATGTAGCGCAGTTCGTCAGCAGGGGGCGTAGCTCAGATGGTAGAGCGCTCGCTTAGCATGCGAGAGGTACTGGGATCGATACCCAGCGCCTCCAGAATTTTTAACACACCAACATGCGCACACTGCCATGCAAGTGGAATAATTCACAGCCAGAAAATGTGTCAAGGCAGATACGAGCCAACGATTAGCAGCCACAATTGGCAAGCGTGCTGTAATGCGCACGAAGCACCCTCCTCCCACCACTACACTTAATTTAGAAACAGTACAAGTGTTCCCATAAGATTCTCAAACCTATGTCGCAAAGATCAGCCTTGCGCCGAATTCACAAAAATCCCACTGCACATTCCAATTCTTGACGTGCAGTCGGCTGCTACTGGTGTTGCTAGTTGTGACTGCTGATGACAGATGCCGTAGCAATCAATTCATGGAGTGAGTTGTATGTTTTGCGATACTCTGTCTCTGACAAGCAAGCAGAGGTGACATAGGCGCGAACACAGGAAGCTTGCAGCCCCTCGCTGCCTGCAGACACCGAACAGCCACACTAGGAGGGCGGCCTAAGTCGTCGGCGAAATGTGCTCATTCGCTTGTGTGCGACGTCAAGCTCTAAATAAGGCTGTCACTAGCGTGAGCGTTGCGTGAGCGTCGTGTAAAGTCGGAAAAGTCGTCTGCGTGGGTGAGTGCCATGTTTGGGGAGCGTTTCGTAGTTTGCGCAGTGCAATGGAGACGCGGAAAGTTGTTGTGGCCCAGTCTTTTGCAGTTGGACGACAAGAGTGGTACACAGTAGTAAAGTGCGAGGCAGTGAGTTGGCATGAACAGTCGAGTGCACAATGGGTCTTCAGATGTGCTTGTTACCTCAGGTGCTGTGTGATTGTCGACATGGAGTGAAAACGGAGCAACTTGTGACTGTCCCTTCAATTTAAGACGTTAAAAACGGACGGAATTTGCAGTCGTAATACCAGAGCATCGAAACTACTTGGAACTCTTGCGTATGTGAACGTGTCCGCGCCTTTGTACTCTGGTCCCTTCACCCCAGCAAACCAACCAACCATCGCGTCCGTGCACATAAGAGTAGCAAAGAACGGAGATCAGCGCAGCTTGCTTGTGCTTGGGGGCGTAGCTCAGTTGGTAGAGCGTTCGCTTTGCATGTGAAAGGTCCCGGGTTCAAGCCCCGGCGCCTCCATGTTTTGTGGTCAGTGCGTGGTAAGTGTTGGTCGCGGCGAGCCTAAAGACACGCAAGATGTTGCAAAGCCAGCGTCACAGACTCGTATACCGACGTAAGGAGAGCAAGACGTAAATGTGAGGACCGGCTGTTGTCGAGGTGTCATCGAGTGCAAATCTGCCTTAGGTATAACGGCCTAACCTCAATGAAGTCTAGAGAGTGGACAACACGTTCGTCTACCTCAGAGCGTTGGCCGAACGCTATTTTCGACGTCGTGCGTGCCACTTTGATTTTGGCCAACTACGATTCGATACAGAATGCAGGAAACCTGAAAGACACCCTCACGGACACATTGAGAGTAGTGTTTGTCAGCGGAATAATGGGAGTGCAAGGGTCTGTGTCATTGATATGGCTGTATGTAGCGCAGTTCGTCAGCAGGGGGCGTAGCTCAGATGGTAGAGCGCTCGCTTAGCATGCGAGAGGTACTGGGATCGATACCCAGCGCCTCCAGAATTTTTAACACACCAACATGCGCACACTGCCATGCAAGTGGAATAATTCACAGCCAGAAAATGTGTCAAGGCAGATACGAGCCAACGATTAGCAGCCACAATTGGCAAGCGTGCTGTAATGCGCACGAAGCACCCTCCTCCCACCACTACACTTAATTTAGAAACAGTACAAGTGTTCCCATAAGATTCTCAAACCTATGTCGCAAAGATCAGCCTTGCGCCGAATTCACAAAAATCCCACTGCACATTCCAATTCTTGACGTGCAGTCGGCTGCTACTGGTGTTGCTAGTTGTGACTGCTGATGACAGATGCCGTAGCAATCAATTCATGGAGTGAGTTGTATGTTTTGCGATACTCTGTCTCTGACAAGCAAGCAGAGGTGACATAGGCGCGAACACAGGAAGCTTGCAGCCCCTCGCTGCCTGCAGACACCGAACAGCCACACTAGGAGGGCGGCCTAAGTCGTCGGCGAAATGTGCTCATTCGCTTGTGTGCGACGTCAAGCTCTAAATAAGGCTGTCACTAGCGTGAGCGTTGCGTGAGCGTCGTGTAAAGTCGGAAAAGTCGTCTGCGTGGGTGAGTGCCATGTTTGGGGAGCGTTTCGTAGTTTGCGCAGTGCAATGGAGACGCGGAAAGTTGTTGTGGCCCAGTCTTTTGCAGTTGGACGACAAGAGTGGTACACAGTAGTAAAGTGCGAGGCAGTGAGTTGGCATGAACAGTCGAGTGCACAATGGGTCTTCAGATGTGCTTGTTACCTCAGGTGCTGTGTGATTGTCGACATGGAGTGAAAACGGAGCAACTTGTGACTGTCCCTTCAATTTAAGACGTTAAAAACGGACGGAATTTGCAGTCGTAATACCAGAGCATCGAAACTACTTGGAACTCTTGCGTATGTGAACGTGTCCGCGCCTTTGTACTCTGGTCCCTTCACCCCAGCAAACCAACCAACCATCGCGTCCGTGCACATAAGAGTAGCAAAGAACGGAGATCAGCGCAGCTTGCTTGTGCTTGGGGGCGTAGCTCAGTTGGTAGAGCGTTCGCTTTGCATGTGAAAGGTCCCGGGTTCAAGCCCCGGCGCCTCCATGTTTTGTGGTCAGTGCGTGGTAAGTGTTGGTCGCGGCGAGCCTAAAGACACGCAAGATGTTGCAAAGCCAGCGTCACAGACTCGTATACCGACGTAAGGAGAGCAAGACGTAAATGTGAGGACCGGCTGTTGTCGAGGTGTCATCGAGTGCAAATCTGCCTTAGGTATAACGGCCTAACCTCAATGAAGTCTAGAGAGTGGACAACACGTTCGTCTACCTCAGAGCGTTGGCCGAACGCTATTTTCGACGTCGTGCGTGCCACTTTGATTTTGGCCAACTACGATTCGATACAGAATGCAGGAAACCTGAAAGACACCCTCACGGACACATTGAGAGTAGTGTTTGTCAGCGGAATAATGGGAGTGCAAGGGTCTGTGTCATTGATATGGCTGTATGTAGCGCAGTTCGTCAGCAGGGGGCGTAGCTCAGATGGTAGAGCGCTCGCTTAGCATGCGAGAGGTACTGGGATCGATACCCAGCGCCTCCAGAATTTTTAACACACCAACATGCGCACACTGCCATGCAAGTGGAATAATTCACAGCCAGAAAATGTGTCAAGGCAGATACGAGCCAACGATTAGCAGCCACAATTGGCAAGCGTGCTGTAATGCGCACGAAGCACCCTCCTCCCACCACTACACTTAATTTAGAAACAGTACAAGTGTTCCCATAAGATTCTCAAACCTATGTCGCAAAGATCAGCCTTGCGCCGAATTCACAAAAATCCCACTGCACATTCCAATTCTTGACGTGCAGTCGGCTGCTACTGGTGTTGCTAGTTGTGACTGCTGATGACAGATGCCGTAGCAATCAATTCATGGAGTGAGTTGTATGTTTTGCGATACTCTGTCTCTGACAAGCAAGCAGAGGTGACATAGGCGCGAACACAGGAAGCTTGCAGCCCCTCGCTGCCTGCAGACACCGAACAGCCACACTAGGAGGGCGGCCTAAGTCGTCGGCGAAATGTGCTCATTCGCTTGTGTGCGACGTCAAGCTCTAAATAAGGCTGTCACTAGCGTGAGCGTTGCGTGAGCGTCGTGTAAAGTCGGAAAAGTCGTCTGCGTGGGTGAGTGCCATGTTTGGGGAGCGTTTCGTAGTTTGCGCAGTGCAATGGAGACGCGGAAAGTTGTTGTGGCCCAGTCTTTTGCAGTTGGACGACAAGAGTGGTACACAGTAGTAAAGTGCGAGGCAGTGAGTTGGCATGAACAGTCGAGTGCACAATGGGTCTTCAGATGTGCTTGTTACCTCAGGTGCTGTGTGATTGTCGACATGGAGTGAAAACGGAGCAACTTGTGACTGTCCCTTCAATTTAAGACGTTAAAAACGGACGGAATTTGCAGTCGTAATACCAGAGCATCGAAACTACTTGGAACTCTTGCGTATGTGAACGTGTCCGCGCCTTTGTACTCTGGTCCCTTCACCCCAGCAAACCAACCAACCATCGCGTCCGTGCACATAAGAGTAGCAAAGAACGGAGATCAGCGCAGCTTGCTTGTGCTTGGGGGCGTAGCTCAGTTGGTAGAGCGTTCGCTTTGCATGTGAAAGGTCCCGGGTTCAAGCCCCGGCGCCTCCATGTTTTGTGGTCAGTGCGTGGTAAGTGTTGGTCGCGGCGAGCCTAAAGACACGCAAGATGTTGCAAAGCCAGCGTCACAGACTCGTATACCGACGTAAGGAGAGCAAGACGTAAATGTGAGGACCGGCTGTTGTCGAGGTGTCATCGAGTGCAAATCTGCCTTAGGTATAACGGCCTAACCTCAATGAAGTCTAGAGAGTGGACAACACGTTCGTCTACCTCAGAGCGTTGGCCGAACGCTATTTTCGACGTCGTGCGTGCCACTTTGATTTTGGCCAACTACGATTCGATACAGAATGCAGGAAACCTGAAAGACACCCTCACGGACACATTGAGAGTAGTGTTTGTCAGCGGAATAATGGGAGTGCAAGGGTCTGTGTCATTGATATGGCTGTATGTAGCGCAGTTCGTCAGCAGGGGGCGTAGCTCAGATGGTAGAGCGCTCGCTTAGCATGCGAGAGGTACTGGGATCGATACCCAGCGCCTCCAGAATTTTTAACACACCAACATGCGCACACTGCCATGCAAGTGGAATAATTCACAGCCAGAAAATGTGTCAAGGCAGATACGAGCCAACGATTAGCAGCCACAATTGGCAAGCGTGCTGTAATGCGCACGAAGCACCCTCCTCCCACCACTACACTTAATTTAGAAACAGTACAAGTGTTCCCATAAGATTCTCAAACCTATGTCGCAAAGATCAGCCTTGCGCCGAATTCACAAAAATCCCACTGCACATTCCAATTCTTGACGTGCAGTCGGCTGCTACTGGTGTTGCTAGTTGTGACTGCTGATGACAGATGCCGTAGCAATCAATTCATGGAGTGAGTTGTATGTTTTGCGATACTCTGTCTCTGACAAGCAAGCAGAGGTGACATAGGCGCGAACACAGGAAGCTTGCAGCCCCTCGCTGCCTGCAGACACCGAACAGCCACACTAGGAGGGCGGCCTAAGTCGTCGGCGAAATGTGCTCATTCGCTTGTGTGCGACGTCAAGCTCTAAATAAGGCTGTCACTAGCGTGAGCGTTGCGTGAGCGTCGTGTAAAGTCGGAAAAGTCGTCTGCGTGGGTGAGTGCCATGTTTGGGGAGCGTTTCGTAGTTTGCGCAGTGCAATGGAGACGCGGAAAGTTGTTGTGGCCCAGTCTTTTGCAGTTGGACGACAAGAGTGGTACACAGTAGTAAAGTGCGAGGCAGTGAGTTGGCATGAACAGTCGAGTGCACAATGGGTCTTCAGATGTGCTTGTTACCTCAGGTGCTGTGTGATTGTCGACATGGAGTGAAAACGGAGCAACTTGTGACTGTCCCTTCAATTTAAGACGTTAAAAACGGACGGAATTTGCAGTCGTAATACCAGAGCATCGAAACTACTTGGAACTCTTGCGTATGTGAACGTGTCCGCGCCTTTGTACTCTGGTCCCTTCACCCCAGCAAACCAACCAACCATCGCGTCCGTGCACATAAGAGTAGCAAAGAACGGAGATCAGCGCAGCTTGCTTGTGCTTGGGGGCGTAGCTCAGTTGGTAGAGCGTTCGCTTTGCATGTGAAAGGTCCCGGGTTCAAGCCCCGGCGCCTCCATGTTTTGTGGTCAGTGCGTGGTAAGTGTTGGTCGCGGCGAGCCTAAAGACACGCAAGATGTTGCAAAGCCAGCGTCACAGACTCGTATACCGACGTAAGGAGAGCAAGACGTAAATGTGAGGACCGGCTGTTGTCGAGGTGTCATCGAGTGCAAATCTGCCTTAGGTATAACGGCCTAACCTCAATGAAGTCTAGAGAGTGGACAACACGTTCGTCTACCTCAGAGCGTTGGCCGAACGCTATTTTCGACGTCGTGCGTGCCACTTTGATTTTGGCCAACTACGATTCGATACAGAATGCAGGAAACCTGAAAGACACCCTCACGGACACATTGAGAGTAGTGTTTGTCAGCGGAATAATGGGAGTGCAAGGGTCTGTGTCATTGATATGGCTGTATGTAGCGCAGTTCGTCAGCAGGGGGCGTAGCTCAGATGGTAGAGCGCTCGCTTAGCATGCGAGAGGTACTGGGATCGATACCCAGCGCCTCCAGAATTTTTAACACACCAACATGCGCACACTGCCATGCAAGTGGAATAATTCACAGCCAGAAAATGTGTCAAGGCAGATACGAGCCAACGATTAGCAGCCACAATTGGCAAGCGTGCTGTAATGCGCACGAAGCACCCTCCTCCCACCACTACACTTAATTTAGAAACAGTACAAGTGTTCCCATAAGATTCTCAAACCTATGTCGCAAAGATCAGCCTTGCGCCGAATTCACAAAAATCCCACTGCACATTCCAATTCTTGACGTGCAGTCGGCTGCTACTGGTGTTGCTAGTTGTGACTGCTGATGACAGATGCCGTAGCAATCAATTCATGGAGTGAGTTGTATGTTTTGCGATACTCTGTCTCTGACAAGCAAGCAGAGGTGACATAGGCGCGAACACAGGAAGCTTGCAGCCCCTCGCTGCCTGCAGACACCGAACAGCCACACTAGGAGGGCGGCCTAAGTCGTCGGCGAAATGTGCTCATTCGCTTGTGTGCGACGTCAAGCTCTAAATAAGGCTGTCACTAGCGTGAGCGTTGCGTGAGCGTCGTGTAAAGTCGGAAAAGTCGTCTGCGTGGGTGAGTGCCATGTTTGGGGAGCGTTTCGTAGTTTGCGCAGTGCAATGGAGACGCGGAAAGTTGTTGTGGCCCAGTCTTTTGCAGTTGGACGACAAGAGTGGTACACAGTAGTAAAGTGCGAGGCAGTGAGTTGGCATGAACAGTCGAGTGCACAATGGGTCTTCAGATGTGCTTGTTACCTCAGGTGCTGTGTGATTGTCGACATGGAGTGAAAACGGAGCAACTTGTGACTGTCCCTTCAATTTAAGACGTTAAAAACGGACGGAATTTGCAGTCGTAATACCAGAGCATCGAAACTACTTGGAACTCTTGCGTATGTGAACGTGTCCGCGCCTTTGTACTCTGGTCCCTTCACCCCAGCAAACCAACCAACCATCGCGTCCGTGCACATAAGAGTAGCAAAGAACGGAGATCAGCGCAGCTTGCTTGTGCTTGGGGGCGTAGCTCAGTTGGTAGAGCGTTCGCTTTGCATGTGAAAGGTCCC
Organism: Schistocerca americana; assembly: GCF_021461395.2. Lineage (NCBI taxonomy): Eukaryota > Metazoa > Arthropoda > Insecta > Orthoptera > Acrididae > Schistocerca > Schistocerca americana. The sequence continues at coordinate 38,908 of NW_025725958.1, forward strand.
GGGTTCAAGCCCCGGCGCCTCCATGTTTTGTGGTCAGTGCGTGGTAAGTGTTGGTCGCGGCGAGCCTAAAGACACGCAAGATGTTGCAAAGCCAGCGTCACAGACTCGTATACCGACGTAAGGAGAGCAAGACGTAAATGTGAGGACCGGCTGTTGTCGAGGTGTCATCGAGTGCAAATCTGCCTTAGGTATAACGGCCTAACCTCAATGAAGTCTAGAGAGTGGACAACACGTTCGTCTACCTCAGAGCGTTGGCCGAACGCTATTTTCGACGTCGTGCGTGCCACTTTGATTTTGGCCAACTACGATTCGATACAGAATGCAGGAAACCTGAAAGACACCCTCACGGACACATTGAGAGTAGTGTTTGTCAGCGGAATAATGGGAGTGCAAGGGTCTGTGTCATTGATATGGCTGTATGTAGCGCAGTTCGTCAGCAGGGGGCGTAGCTCAGATGGTAGAGCGCTCGCTTAGCATGCGAGAGGTACTGGGATCGATACCCAGCGCCTCCAGAATTTTTAACACACCAACATGCGCACACTGCCATGCAAGTGGAATAATTCACAGCCAGAAAATGTGTCAAGGCAGATACGAGCCAACGATTAGCAGCCACAATTGGCAAGCGTGCTGTAATGCGCACGAAGCACCCTCCTCCCACCACTACACTTAATTTAGAAACAGTACAAGTGTTCCCATAAGATTCTCAAACCTATGTCGCAAAGATCAGCCTTGCGCCGAATTCACAAAAATCCCACTGCACATTCCAATTCTTGACGTGCAGTCGGCTGCTACTGGTGTTGCTAGTTGTGACTGCTGATGACAGATGCCGTAGCAATCAATTCATGGAGTGAGTTGTATGTTTTGCGATACTCTGTCTCTGACAAGCAAGCAGAGGTGACATAGGCGCGAACACAGGAAGCTTGCAGCCCCTCGCTGCCTGCAGACACCGAACAGCCACACTAGGAGGGCGGCCTAAGTCGTCGGCGAAATGTGCTCATTCGCTTGTGTGCGACGTCAAGCTCTAAATAAGGCTGTCACTAGCGTGAGCGTTGCGTGAGCGTCGTGTAAAGTCGGAAAAGTCGTCTGCGTGGGTGAGTGCCATGTTTGGGGAGCGTTTCGTAGTTTGCGCAGTGCAATGGAGACGCGGAAAGTTGTTGTGGCCCAGTCTTTTGCAGTTGGACGACAAGAGTGGTACACAGTAGTAAAGTGCGAGGCAGTGAGTTGGCATGAACAGTCGAGTGCACAATGGGTCTTCAGATGTGCTTGTTACCTCAGGTGCTGTGTGATTGTCGACATGGAGTGAAAACGGAGCAACTTGTGACTGTCCCTTCAATTTAAGACGTTAAAAACGGACGGAATTTGCAGTCGTAATACCAGAGCATCGAAACTACTTGGAACTCTTGCGTATGTGAACGTGTCCGCGCCTTTGTACTCTGGTCCCTTCACCCCAGCAAACCAACCAACCATCGCGTCCGTGCACATAAGAGTAGCAAAGAACGGAGATCAGCGCAGCTTGCTTGTGCTTGGGGGCGTAGCTCAGTTGGTAGAGCGTTCGCTTTGCATGTGAAAGGTCCCGGGTTCAAGCCCCGGCGCCTCCATGTTTTGTGGTCAGTGCGTGGTAAGTGTTGGTCGCGGCGAGCCTAAAGACACGCAAGATGTTGCAAAGCCAGCGTCACAGACTCGTATACCGACGTAAGGAGAGCAAGACGTAAATGTGAGGACCGGCTGTTGTCGAGGTGTCATCGAGTGCAAATCTGCCTTAGGTATAACGGCCTAACCTCAATGAAGTCTAGAGAGTGGACAACACGTTCGTCTACCTCAGAGCGTTGGCCGAACGCTATTTTCGACGTCGTGCGTGCCACTTTGATTTTGGCCAACTACGATTCGATACAGAATGCAGGAAACCTGAAAGACACCCTCACGGACACATTGAGAGTAGTGTTTGTCAGCGGAATAATGGGAGTGCAAGGGTCTGTGTCATTGATATGGCTGTATGTAGCGCAGTTCGTCAGCAGGGGGCGTAGCTCAGATGGTAGAGCGCTCGCTTAGCATGCGAGAGGTACTGGGATCGATACCCAGCGCCTCCAGAATTTTTAACACACCAACATGCGCACACTGCCATGCAAGTGGAATAATTCACAGCCAGAAAATGTGTCAAGGCAGATACGAGCCAACGATTAGCAGCCACAATTGGCAAGCGTGCTGTAATGCGCACGAAGCACCCTCCTCCCACCACTACACTTAATTTAGAAACAGTACAAGTGTTCCCATAAGATTCTCAAACCTATGTCGCAAAGATCAGCCTTGCGCCGAATTCACAAAAATCCCACTGCACATTCCAATTCTTGACGTGCAGTCGGCTGCTACTGGTGTTGCTAGTTGTGACTGCTGATGACAGATGCCGTAGCAATCAATTCATGGAGTGAGTTGTATGTTTTGCGATACTCTGTCTCTGACAAGCAAGCAGAGGTGACATAGGCGCGAACACAGGAAGCTTGCAGCCCCTCGCTGCCTGCAGACACCGAACAGCCACACTAGGAGGGCGGCCTAAGTCGTCGGCGAAATGTGCTCATTCGCTTGTGTGCGACGTCAAGCTCTAAATAAGGCTGTCACTAGCGTGAGCGTTGCGTGAGCGTCGTGTAAAGTCGGAAAAGTCGTCTGCGTGGGTGAGTGCCATGTTTGGGGAGCGTTTCGTAGTTTGCGCAGTGCAATGGAGACGCGGAAAGTTGTTGTGGCCCAGTCTTTTGCAGTTGGACGACAAGAGTGGTACACAGTAGTAAAGTGCGAGGCAGTGAGTTGGCATGAACAGTCGAGTGCACAATGGGTCTTCAGATGTGCTTGTTACCTCAGGTGCTGTGTGATTGTCGACATGGAGTGAAAACGGAGCAACTTGTGACTGTCCCTTCAATTTAAGACGTTAAAAACGGACGGAATTTGCAGTCGTAATACCAGAGCATCGAAACTACTTGGAACTCTTGCGTATGTGAACGTGTCCGCGCCTTTGTACTCTGGTCCCTTCACCCCAGCAAACCAACCAACCATCGCGTCCGTGCACATAAGAGTAGCAAAGAACGGAGATCAGCGCAGCTTGCTTGTGCTTGGGGGCGTAGCTCAGTTGGTAGAGCGTTCGCTTTGCATGTGAAAGGTCCCGGGTTCAAGCCCCGGCGCCTCCATGTTTTGTGGTCAGTGCGTGGTAAGTGTTGGTCGCGGCGAGCCTAAAGACACGCAAGATGTTGCAAAGCCAGCGTCACAGACTCGTATACCGACGTAAGGAGAGCAAGACGTAAATGTGAGGACCGGCTGTTGTCGAGGTGTCATCGAGTGCAAATCTGCCTTAGGTATAACGGCCTAACCTCAATGAAGTCTAGAGAGTGGACAACACGTTCGTCTACCTCAGAGCGTTGGCCGAACGCTATTTTCGACGTCGTGCGTGCCACTTTGATTTTGGCCAACTACGATTCGATACAGAATGCAGGAAACCTGAAAGACACCCTCACGGACACATTGAGAGTAGTGTTTGTCAGCGGAATAATGGGAGTGCAAGGGTCTGTGTCATTGATATGGCTGTATGTAGCGCAGTTCGTCAGCAGGGGGCGTAGCTCAGATGGTAGAGCGCTCGCTTAGCATGCGAGAGGTACTGGGATCGATACCCAGCGCCTCCAGAATTTTTAACACACCAACATGCGCACACTGCCATGCAAGTGGAATAATTCACAGCCAGAAAATGTGTCAAGGCAGATACGAGCCAACGATTAGCAGCCACAATTGGCAAGCGTGCTGTAATGCGCACGAAGCACCCTCCTCCCACCACTACACTTAATTTAGAAACAGTACAAGTGTTCCCATAAGATTCTCAAACCTATGTCGCAAAGATCAGCCTTGCGCCGAATTCACAAAAATCCCACTGCACATTCCAATTCTTGACGTGCAGTCGGCTGCTACTGGTGTTGCTAGTTGTGACTGCTGATGACAGATGCCGTAGCAATCAATTCATGGAGTGAGTTGTATGTTTTGCGATACTCTGTCTCTGACAAGCAAGCAGAGGTGACATAGGCGCGAACACAGGAAGCTTGCAGCCCCTCGCTGCCTGCAGACACCGAACAGCCACACTAGGAGGGCGGCCTAAGTCGTCGGCGAAATGTGCTCATTCGCTTGTGTGCGACGTCAAGCTCTAAATAAGGCTGTCACTAGCGTGAGCGTTGCGTGAGCGTCGTGTAAAGTCGGAAAAGTCGTCTGCGTGGGTGAGTGCCATGTTTGGGGAGCGTTTCGTAGTTTGCGCAGTGCAATGGAGACGCGGAAAGTTGTTGTGGCCCAGTCTTTTGCAGTTGGACGACAAGAGTGGTACACAGTAGTAAAGTGCGAGGCAGTGAGTTGGCATGAACAGTCGAGTGCACAATGGGTCTTCAGATGTGCTTGTTACCTCAGGTGCTGTGTGATTGTCGACATGGAGTGAAAACGGAGCAACTTGTGACTGTCCCTTCAATTTAAGACGTTAAAAACGGACGGAATTTGCAGTCGTAATACCAGAGCATCGAAACTACTTGGAACTCTTGCGTATGTGAACGTGTCCGCGCCTTTGTACTCTGGTCCCTTCACCCCAGCAAACCAACCAACCATCGCGTCCGTGCACATAAGAGTAGCAAAGAACGGAGATCAGCGCAGCTTGCTTGTGCTTGGGGGCGTAGCTCAGTTGGTAGAGCGTTCGCTTTGCATGTGAAAGGTCCCGGGTTCAAGCCCCGGCGCCTCCATGTTTTGTGGTCAGTGCGTGGTAAGTGTTGGTCGCGGCGAGCCTAAAGACACGCAAGATGTTGCAAAGCCAGCGTCACAGACTCGTATACCGACGTAAGGAGAGCAAGACGTAAATGTGAGGACCGGCTGTTGTCGAGGTGTCATCGAGTGCAAATCTGCCTTAGGTATAACGGCCTAACCTCAATGAAGTCTAGAGAGTGGACAACACGTTCGTCTACCTCAGAGCGTTGGCCGAACGCTATTTTCGACGTCGTGCGTGCCACTTTGATTTTGGCCAACTACGATTCGATACAGAATGCAGGAAACCTGAAAGACACCCTCACGGACACATTGAGAGTAGTGTTTGTCAGCGGAATAATGGGAGTGCAAGGGTCTGTGTCATTGATATGGCTGTATGTAGCGCAGTTCGTCAGCAGGGGGCGTAGCTCAGATGGTAGAGCGCTCGCTTAGCATGCGAGAGGTACTGGGATCGATACCCAGCGCCTCCAGAATTTTTAACACACCAACATGCGCACACTGCCATGCAAGTGGAATAATTCACAGCCAGAAAATGTGTCAAGGCAGATACGAGCCAACGATTAGCAGCCACAATTGGCAAGCGTGCTGTAATGCGCACGAAGCACCCTCCTCCCACCACTACACTTAATTTAGAAACAGTACAAGTGTTCCCATAAGATTCTCAAACCTATGTCGCAAAGATCAGCCTTGCGCCGAATTCACAAAAATCCCACTGCACATTCCAATTCTTGACGTGCAGTCGGCTGCTACTGGTGTTGCTAGTTGTGACTGCTGATGACAGATGCCGTAGCAATCAATTCATGGAGTGAGTTGTATGTTTTGCGATACTCTGTCTCTGACAAGCAAGCAGAGGTGACATAGGCGCGAACACAGGAAGCTTGCAGCCCCTCGCTGCCTGCAGACACCGAACAGCCACACTAGGAGGGCGGCCTAAGTCGTCGGCGAAATGTGCTCATTCGCTTGTGTGCGACGTCAAGCTCTAAATAAGGCTGTCACTAGCGTGAGCGTTGCGTGAGCGTCGTGTAAAGTCGGAAAAGTCGTCTGCGTGGGTGAGTGCCATGTTTGGGGAGCGTTTCGTAGTTTGCGCAGTGCAATGGAGACGCGGAAAGTTGTTGTGGCCCAGTCTTTTGCAGTTGGACGACAAGAGTGGTACACAGTAGTAAAGTGCGAGGCAGTGAGTTGGCATGAACAGTCGAGTGCACAATGGGTCTTCAGATGTGCTTGTTACCTCAGGTGCTGTGTGATTGTCGACATGGAGTGAAAACGGAGCAACTTGTGACTGTCCCTTCAATTTAAGACGTTAAAAACGGACGGAATTTGCAGTCGTAATACCAGAGCATCGAAACTACTTGGAACTCTTGCGTATGTGAACGTGTCCGCGCCTTTGTACTCTGGTCCCTTCACCCCAGCAAACCAACCAACCATCGCGTCCGTGCACATAAGAGTAGCAAAGAACGGAGATCAGCGCAGCTTGCTTGTGCTTGGGGGCGTAGCTCAGTTGGTAGAGCGTTCGCTTTGCATGTGAAAGGTCCCGGGTTCAAGCCCCGGCGCCTCCATGTTTTGTGGTCAGTGCGTGGTAAGTGTTGGTCGCGGCGAGCCTAAAGACACGCAAGATGTTGCAAAGCCAGCGTCACAGACTCGTATACCGACGTAAGGAGAGCAAGACGTAAATGTGAGGACCGGCTGTTGTCGAGGTGTCATCGAGTGCAAATCTGCCTTAGGTATAACGGCCTAACCTCAATGAAGTCTAGAGAGTGGACAACACGTTCGTCTACCTCAGAGCGTTGGCCGAACGCTATTTTCGACGTCGTGCGTGCCACTTTGATTTTGGCCAACTACGATTCGATACAGAATGCAGGAAACCTGAAAGACACCCTCACGGACACATTGAGAGTAGTGTTTGTCAGCGGAATAATGGGAGTGCAAGGGTCTGTGTCATTGATATGGCTGTATGTAGCGCAGTTCGTCAGCAGGGGGCGTAGCTCAGATGGTAGAGCGCTCGCTTAGCATGCGAGAGGTACTGGGATCGATACCCAGCGCCTCCAGAATTTTTAACACACCAACATGCGCACACTGCCATGCAAGTGGAATAATTCACAGCCAGAAAATGTGTCAAGGCAGATACGAGCCAACGATTAGCAGCCACAATTGGCAAGCGTGCTGTAATGCGCACGAAGCACCCTCCTCCCACCACTACACTTAATTTAGAAACAGTACAAGTGTTCCCATAAGATTCTCAAACCTATGTCGCAAAGATCAGCCTTGCGCCGAATTCACAAAAATCCCACTGCACATTCCAATTCTTGACGTGCAGTCGGCTGCTACTGGTGTTGCTAGTTGTGACTGCTGATGACAGATGCCGTAGCAATCAATTCATGGAGTGAGTTGTATGTTTTGCGATACTCTGTCTCTGACAAGCAAGCAGAGGTGACATAGGCGCGAACACAGGAAGCTTGCAGCCCCTCGCTGCCTGCAGACACCGAACAGCCACACTAGGAGGGCGGCCTAAGTCGTCGGCGAAATGTGCTCATTCGCTTGTGTGCGACGTCAAGCTCTAAATAAGGCTGTCACTAGCGTGAGCGTCGTGTAAAGTCGGAAAAGTCGTCTGCGTGGGTGAGTGCCATGTTTGGGGAGCGTTTCGTAGTTTGCGCAGTGCAATGGAGACGCGGAAAGTTGTTGTGGCCCAGTCTTTTGCAGTTGGACGACAAGAGTGGTACACAGTAGTAAAGTGCGAGGCAGTGAGTTGGCATGAACAGTCGAGTGCACAATGGGTCTTCAGATGTGCTTGTTACCTCAGGTGCTGTGTGATTGTCGACATGGAGTGAAAACGGAGCAACTTGTGACTGTCCCTTCAATTTAAGACGTTAAAAACGGACGGAATTTGCAGTCGTAATACCAGAGCATCGAAACTACTTGGAACTCTTGCGTATGTGAACGTGTCCGCGCCTTTGTACTCTGGTCCCTTCACCCCAGCAAACCAACCAACCATCGCGTCCGTGCACATAAGAGTAGCAAAGAACGGAGATCAGCGCAGCTTGCTTGTGCTTGGGGGCGTAGCTCAGTTGGTAGAGCGTTCGCTTTGCATGTGAAAGGTCCCGGGTTCAAGCCCCGGCGCCTCCATGTTTTGTGGTCAGTGCGTGGTAAGTGTTGGTCGCGGCGAGCCTAAAGACACGCAAGATGTTGCAAAGCCAGCGTCACAGACTCGTATACCGACGTAAGGAGAGCAAGACGTAAATGTGAGGACCGGCTGTTGTCGAGGTGTCATCGAGTGCAAATCTGCCTTAGGTATAACGGCCTAACCTCAATGAAGTCTAGAGAGTGGACAACACGTTCGTCTACCTCAGAGCGTTGGCCGAACGCTATTTTCGACGTCGTGCGTGCCACTTTGATTTTGGCCAACTACGATTCGATACAGAATGCAGGAAACCTGAAAGACACCCTCACGGACACATTGAGAGTAGTGTTTGTCAGCGGAATAATGGGAGTGCAAGGGTCTGTGTCATTGATATGGCTGTATGTAGCGCAGTTCGTCAGCAGGGGGCGTAGCTCAGATGGTAGAGCGCTCGCTTAGCATGCGAGAGGTACTGGGATCGATACCCAGCGCCTCCAGAATTTTTAACACACCAACATGCGCACACTGCCATGCAAGTGGAATAATTCACAGCCAGAAAATGTGTCAAGGCAGATACGAGCCAACGATTAGCAGCCACAATTGGCAAGCGTGCTGTAATGCGCACGAAGCACCCTCCTCCCACCACTACACTTAATTTAGAAACAGTACAAGTGTTCCCATAAGATTCTCAAACCTATGTCGCAAAGATCAGCCTTGCGCCGAATTCACAAAAATCCCACTGCACATTCCAATTCTTGACGTGCAGTCGGCTGCTACTGGTGTTGCTAGTTGTGACTGCTGATGACAGATGCCGTAGCAATCAATTCATGGAGTGAGTTGTATGTTTTGCGATACTCTGTCTCTGACAAGCAAGCAGAGGTGACATAGGCGCGAACACAGGAAGCTTGCAGCCCCTCGCTGCCTGCAGACACCGAACAGCCACACTAGGAGGGCGGCCTAAGTCGTAGGCGAAATGTGCTCATTCGCTTGTGTGCGACGTCAAGCTCTAAATAAGGCTGTCACTAGCGTGAGCGTTGCGTGAGCGTCGTGTAAAGTCGTCTGCGTGGGTGAGTGCCATGTTTGGGGAGCGTTTCGTAGTTTGCGCAGTGCAATGGAGACGCGGAAAGTTGTTGTGGCCCAGTCTTTTGCAGTTGGACGACAAGAGTGGTACACAGTAGTAAAGTGCGAGGCAGTGAGTTGGCATGAACAGTCGAGTGCACAATGGGTCTTCAGATGTGCTTGTTACCTCAGGTGCTGTGTGATTGTCGACATGGAGTGAAAACGGAGCAACTTGTGACTGTCCCTTCAATTTAAGACGTTAAAAACGGACGGAATTTGCAGTCGTAATACCAGAGCATCGAAACTACTTGGAACTCTTGCGTATGTGAACGTGTCCGCGCCTTTGTACTCTGGTCCCTTCACCCCAGCAAACCAACCAACCATCGCGTCCGTGCACATAAGAGTAGCAAAGAACGGAGATCAGCGCAGCTTGCTTGTGCTTGGGGGCGTAGCTCAGTTGGTAGAGCGTTCGCTTTGCATGTGAAAGGTCCCGGGTTCAAGCCCCGGCGCCTCCATGTTTTGTGGTCAGTGCGTGGTAAGTGTTGGTCGCGGCGAGACTAAAGACACGCAAGATGTTGCAAAGCCAGCGTCACAGACTCGTATACCGACGTAAGGAGAGCAAGACGTAAATGTGAGGACCGGCTGTTGTCGAGGTGTCATCGAGTGCAAATCTGCCTTAGGTATAACGGCCTAACCTCAATGAAGTCTAGAGAGTGGACAACACGTTCGTCTACCTCAGAGCGTTGGCCGAACGCTATTTTCGACGTCGTGCGTGCCACTTTGATTTTGGCCAACTACGATTCGATACAGAATGCAGGAAACCTGAAAGACACCCTCACGGACACATTGAGAGTAGTGTTTGTCAGCGGAATAATGGGAGTGCAAGGGTCTGTGTCATTGATATGGCTGTATGTAGCGCAGTTCGTCAGCAGGGGGCGTAGCTCAGATGGTAGAGCGCTCGCTTAGCGTGCGAGAGGTACTGGGATCGATACCCAGCGCCTCCAGAATTTTTAACACACCAACATGCGCACACTGCCATGCAAGTGGAATAATTCACAGCCAGAAAATGTGTCAAGGCAGATACGAGCCAACGATTAGCAGCCACAATTGGCAAGCGTGCTGTAATGCGCACGAAGCACCCTCCTCCCACCACTACACTTAATTTAGAAACAGTACAAGTGTTCCCATAAGATTCTCAAACCTATGTCGCAAAGATCAGCCTTGCGCCGAATTCACAAAAATCCCACTGCACATTCCAATTCTTGACGTGCAGTCGGCTGCTACTGGTGTTGCTAGTTGTGACTGCTGATGACAGATGCCGTAGCAATCAATTCATGGAGTGAGTTGTATGTTTTGCGATACTCTGTCTCTGACAAGCAAGCAGAGGTGACATAGGCGCGAACACAGGAAGCTTGCAGCCCCTCGCTGCCTGCAGACACCGAACAGCCACACTAGGAGGGCGGCCTAAGTCGTCGGCGAAATGTGCTCATTCGCTTGTGTGCGACGTCAAGCTCTAAATAAGGCTGTCACTAGCGTGAGCGTTGCGTGAGCGTCGTGTAAAGTCGGAAAAGTCGTCTGCGTGGGTGAGTGCCATGTTTGGGGAGCGTTTCGTAGTTTGCGCAGTGCAATGGAGACGCGGAAAGTTGTTGTGGCCCAGTCTTTTGCAGTTGGACGACAAGAGTGGTACACAGTAGTAAAGTGCGAGGCAGTGAGTTGGCATGAACAGTCGAGTGCACAATGGGTCTTCAGATGTGCTTGTTACCTCAGGTGCTGTGTGATTGTCGACATGGAGTGAAAACGGAGCAACTTGTGACTGTCCCTTCAATTTAAGACGTTAAAAACGGACGGAATTTGCAGTCGTAATACCAGAGCATCGAAACTACTTGGAACTCTTGCGTATGTGAACGTGTCCGCGCCTTTGTACTCTGGTCCCTTCACCCCAGCAAACCAACCAACCATCGCGTCCGTGCACATAAGAGTAGCAAAGAACGGAGATCAGCGCAGCTTGCTTGTGCTTGGGGGCGTAGCTCAGTTGGTAGAGCGTTCGCTTTGCATGTGAAAGGTCCCGGGTTCAAGCCCCGGCGCCTCCATGTTTTGTGGTCAGTGCGTGGTAAGTGTTGGTCGCGGCGAGCCTAAAGACACGCAAGATGTTGCAAAGCCAGCGTCACAGACTCGTATACCGACGTAAGGAGAGCAAGACGTAAATGTGAGGACCGGCTGTTGTCGAGGTGTCATCGAGTGCAAATCTGCCTTAGGTATAACGGCCTAACCTCAATGAAGTCTAGAGAGTGGACAACACGTTCGTCTACCTCAGAGCGTTGGCCGAACGCTATTTTCGACGTCGTGCGTGCCACTTTGATTTTGGCCAACTACGATTCGATACAGAATGCAGGAAACCTGAAAGACACCCTCACGGACACATTGAGAGTAGTGTTTGTCAGCGGAATAATGGGAGTGCAAGGGTCTGTGTCATTGATATGGCTGTATGTAGCGCAGTTCGTCAGCAGGGGGCGTAGCTCAGATGGTAGAGCGCTCGCTTAGCATGCGAGAGGTACTGGGATCGATACCCAGCGCCTCCAGAATTTTTAACACACCAACATGCGCACACTGCCATGCAAGTGGAATAATTCACAGCCAGAAAATGTGTCAAGGCAGATACGAGCCAACGATTAGCAGCCACAATTGGCAAGCGTGCTGTAATGCGCACGAAGCACCCTCCTCCCACCACTACACTTAATTTAGAAACAGTACAAGTGTTCCCATAAGATTCTCAAACCTATGTCGCAAAGATCAGCCTTGCGCCGAATTCACAAAAATCCCACTGCACATTCCAATTCTTGACGTGCAGTCGGCTGCTACTGGTGTTGCTAGTTGTGACTGCTGATGACAGATGCCGTAGCAATCAATTCATGGAGTGAGTTGTATGTTTTGCGATACTCTGTCTCTGACAAGCAAGCAGAGGTGACATAGGCGCGAACACAGGAAGCTTGCAGCCCCTCGCTGCCTGCAGACACCGAACAGCCACACTAGGAGGGCGGCCTAAGTCGTCGGCGAAATGTGCTCATTCGCTTGTGTGCGACGTCAAGCTCTAAATAAGGCTGTCACTAGCGTGAGCGTTGCGTGAGCGTCGTGTAAAGTCGGAAAAGTCGTCTGCGTGGGTGAGTGCCATGTTTGGGGAGCGTTTCGTAGTTTGCGCAGTGCAATGGAGACGCGGAAAGTTGTTGTGGCCCAGTCTTTTGCAGTTGGACGACAAGAGTGGTACACAGTAGTAAAGTGCGAGGCAGTGAGTTGGCATGAACAGTCGAGTGCACAATGGGTCTTCAGATGTGCTTGTTACCTCAGGTGCTGTGTGATTGTCGACATGGAGTGAAAACGGAGCAACTTGTGACTGTCCCTTCAATTTAAGACGTTAAAAACGGACGGAATTTGCAGTCGTAATACCAGAGCATCGAAACTACTTGGAACTCTTGCGTATGTGAACGTGTCCGCGCCTTTGTACTCTGGTCCCTTCACCCCAGCAAACCAACCAACCATCGCGTCCGTGCACATAAGAGTAGCAAAGAACGGAGATCAGCGCAGCTTGCTTGTGCTTGGGGGCGTAGCTCAGTTGGTAGAGCGTTCGCTTTGCATGTGAAAGGTCCCGGGTTCAAGCCCCGGCGCCTCCATGTTTTGTGGTCAGTGCGTGGTAAGTGTTGGTCGCGGCGAGCCTAAAGACACGCAAGATGTTGCAAAGCCAGCGTCACAGACTCGTATACCGACGTAAGGAGAGCAAGACGTAAATGTGAGGACCGGCTGTTGTCGAGGTGTCATCGAGTGCAAATCTGCCTTAGGTATAACGGCCTAACCTCAATGAAGTCTAGAGAGTGGACAACACGTTCGTCTACCTCAGAGCGTTGGCCGAACGCTATTTTCGACGTCGTGCGTGCCACTTTGATTTTGGCCAACTACGATTCGATACAGAATGCAGGAAACCTGAAAGACACCCTCACGGACACATTGAGAGTAGTGTTTGTCAGCGGAATAATGGGAGTGCAAGGGTCTGTGTCATTGATATGGCTGTATGTAGCGCAGTTCGTCAGCAGGGGGCGTAGCTCAGATGGTAGAGCGCTCGCTTAGCATGCGAGAGGTACTGGGATCGATACCCAGCGCCTCCAGAATTTTTAACACACCAACATGCGCACACTGCCATGCAAGTGGAATAATTCACAGCCAGAAAATGTGTCAAGGCAGATACGAGCCAACGATTAGCAGCCACAATTGGCAAGCGTGCTGTAATGCGCACGAAGCACCCTCCTCCCACCACTACACTTAATTTAGAAACAGTACAAGTGTTCCCATAAGATTCTCAAACCTATGTCGCAAAGATCAGCCTTGCGCCGAATTCACAAAAATCCCACTGCACATTCCAATTCTTGACGTGCAGTCGGCTGCTACTGGTGTTGCTAGTTGTGACTGCTGATGACAGATGCCGTAGCAATCAATTCATGGAGTGAGTTGTATGTTTTGCGATACTCTGTCTCTGACAAGCAAGCAGAGGTGACATAGGCGCGAACACAGGAAGCTTGCAGCCCCTCGCTGCCTGCAGACACCGAACAGCCACACTAGGAGGGCGGCCTAAGTCGTCGGCGAAATGTGCTCATTCGCTTGTGTGCGACGTCAAGCTCTAAATAAGGCTGTCACTAGCGTGAGCGTCGTGTAAAGTCGGAAAAGTCGTCTGCGTGGGTGAGTGCCATGTTTGGGGAGCGTTTCGTAGTTTGCGCAGTGCAATGGAGACGCGGAAAGTTGTTGTGGCCCAGTCTTTTGCAGTTGGACGACAAGAGTGGTACACAGTAGTAAAGTGCGAGGCAGTGAGTTGGCATGAACAGTCGAGTGCACAATGGGTCTTCAGATGTGCTTGTTACCTCAGGTGCTGTGTGATTGTCGACATGGAGTGAAAACGGAGCAACTTGTGACTGTCCCTTCAATTTAAGACGTTAAAAACGGACGGAATTTGCAGTCGTAATACCAGAGCATCGAAACTACTTGGAACTCTTGCGTATGTGAACGTGTCCGCGCCTTTGTACTCTGGTCCCTTCACCCCTGCAAACCAACCAACCATCGCGTCCGTGCACATAAGAGTAGCAAAGAACGGAGATCAGCGCAGCTTGCTTGTGCTTGGGGGCGTAGCTCAGTTGGTAGAGCGTTCGCTTTGCATGTGAAAGGTCCCGGGTTCAAGCCCCGGCGCCTCCATGTTTTGTGGTCAGTGCGTGGTAAGTGTTGGTCGCGGCGAGCCTAAAGACACGCAAGATGTTGCAAAGCCAGCGTCACAGACTCGTATACCGACGTAAGGAGAGCAAGACGTAAATGTGAGGACCGGCTGTTGTCGAGGTGTCATCGAGTGCAAATCTGCCTTAGGTATAACGGCCTAACCTCAATGAAGTCTAGAGAGTGGACAACACGTTCGTCTACCTCAGAGCGTTGGCCGAACGCTATTTTCGACGTCGTGCGTGCCACTTTGATTTTGGCCAACTACGATTCGATACAGAATGCAGGAAACCTGAAAGACACCCTCACGGACACATTGAGAGTAGTGTTTGTCAGCGGAATAATGGGAGTGCAAGGGTCTGTGTCATTGATATGGCTGTATGTAGCGCAGTTCGTCAGCAGGGGGCGTAGCTCAGATGGTAGAGCGCTCGCTTAGCATGCGAGAGGTACTGGGATCGATACCCAGCGCCTCCAGAATTTTTAACACACCAACATGCGCACACTGCCATGCAAGTGGAATAATTCACAGCCAGAAAATGTGTCAAGGCAGATACGAGCCAACGATTAGCAGCCACAATTGGCAAGCGTGCTGTAATGCGCACGAAGCACCCTCCTCCCACCACTACACTTAATTTAGAAACAGTACAAGTGTTCCCATAAGATTCTCAAACCTATGTCGCAAAGATCAGCCTTGCGCCGAATTCACAAAAATCCCACTGCACATTCCAATTCTTGACGTGCAGTCGGCTGCTACTGGTGTTGCTAGTTGTGACTGCTGATGACAGATGCCGTAGCAATCAATTCATGGAGTGAGTTGTATGTTTTGCGATACTCTGTCTCTGACAAGCAAGCAGAGGTGACATAGGCGCGAACACAGGAAGCTTGCAGCCCCTCGCTGCCTGCAGACACCGAACAGCCACACTAGGAGGGCGGCCTAAGTCGTCGGCGAAATGTGCTCATTCGCTTGTGTGCGACGTCAAGCTCTAAATAAGGCTGTCACTAGCGTGAGCGTTGCGTGAGCGTCGTGTAAAGTCGGAAAAGTCGTCTGCGTGGGTGAGTGCCATGTTTGGGGAGCGTTTCGTAGTTTGCGCAGTGCAATGGAGACGCGGAAAGTTGTTGTGGCCCAGTCTTTTGCAGTTGGACGACAAGAGTGGTACACAGTAGTAAAGTGCGAGGCAGTGAGTTGGCATGAACAGTCGAGTGCACAATGGGTCTTCAGATGTGCTTGTTACCTCAGGTGCTGTGTGATTGTCGACATGGAGTGAAAACGGAGCAACTTGTGACTGTCCCTTCAATTTAAGACGTTAAAAACGGACGGAATTTGCAGTCGTAATACCAGAGCATCGAAACTACTTGGAACTCTTGCGTATGTGAACGTGTCCGCGCCTTTGTACTCTGGTCCCTTCACCCCTGCAAACCAACCAACCATCGCGTCCGTGCACATAAGAGTAGCAAAGAACGGAGATCAGCGCAGCTTGGTTGTGCTTGGGGGCGTAGCTCAGTTGGTAGAGCGTTCGCTTTGCATGTGAAAGGTCCCGGGTTCAAGCCCCGGCGCCTCCATGTTTTGTGGTCAGTGCGTGGTAAGTGTTGGTCGCGGCGAGCCTAAAGACACGCAAGATGTTGCAAAGCCAGCGTCACAGACTCGTATAC
Source organism: Schistocerca americana (assembly GCF_021461395.2). Taxonomy (NCBI): domain Eukaryota; kingdom Metazoa; phylum Arthropoda; class Insecta; order Orthoptera; family Acrididae; genus Schistocerca; species Schistocerca americana. The sequence continues at coordinate 54,740 of NW_025725958.1, forward strand.
CGACGTAAGGAGAGCAAGACGTAAATGTGAGGACCGGCTGTTGTCGAGGTGTCATCGAGTGCAAATCTGCCTTAGGTATAACGGCCTAACCTCAATGAAGTCTAGAGAGTGGACAACACGTTCGTCTACCTCAGAGCGTTGGCCGAACGCTATTTTCGACGTCGTGCGTGCCACTTTGATTTTGGCCAACTACGATTCGATACAGAATGCAGGAAACCTGAAAGACACCCTCACGGACACATTGAGAGTAGTGTTTGTCAGCGGAATAATGGGAGTGCAAGGGTCTGTGTCATTGATATGGCTGTATGTAGCGCAGTTCGTCAGCAGGGGGCGTAGCTCAGATGGTAGAGCGCTCGCTTAGCATGCGAGAGGTACTGGGATCGATACCCAGCGCCTCCAGAATTTTTAACACACCAACATGCGCACACTGCCATGCAAGTGGAATAATTCACAGCCAGAAAATGTGTCAAGGCAGATACGAGCCAACGATTAGCAGCCACAATTGGCAAGCGTGCTGTAATGCGCACGAAGCACCCTCCTCCCACCACTACACTTAATTTAGAAACAGTACAAGTGTTCCCATAAGATTCTCAAACCTATGTCGCAAAGATCAGCCTTGCGCCGAATTCACAAAAATCCCACTGCACATTCCAATTCTTGACGTGCAGTCGGCTGCTACTGGTGTTGCCAGTTGTGACTGCTGATGACAGATGCCGTAGCAATCAATTCATGGAGTGAGTTGTATGTTTTGCGATACTCTGTCTCTGACAAGCAAGCAGAGGTGACATAGGCGCGAACACAGGAAGCTTGCAGCCCCTCGCTGCCTGCAGACACCGAACAGCCACACTAGGAGGGCGGCCTAAGTCGTCGGCGAAATGTGCTCATTCGCTTGTGTGCGACGTCAAGCTCTAAATAAGGCTGTCACTAGCGTGAGCGTTGCGTGAGCGTCGTGTAAAGTCGGAAAAGTCGTCTGCGTGGGTGAGTGCCATGTTTGGGGAGCGTTTCGTAGTTTGCGCAGTGCAATGGAGACGCGGAAAGTTGTTGTGGCCCAGTCTTTTGCAGTTGGACGACAAGAGTGGTACACAGTAGTAAAGTGCGAGGCAGTGAGTTGGCATGAACAGTCGAGTGCACAATGGGTCTTCAGATGTGCTTGTTACCTCAGGTGCTGTGTGATTGTCGACATGGAGTGAAAACGGAGCAACTTGTGACTGTCCCTTCAATTTAAGACGTTAAAAACGGACGGAATTTGCAGTCGTAATACCAGAGCATCGAAACTACTTGGAACTCTTGCGTATGTGAACGTGTCCGCGCCTTTGTACTCTGGTCCCTTCACCCCAGCAAACCAACCAACCATCGCGTCCGTGCACATAAGAGTAGCAAAGAACGGAGATCAGCGCAGCTTGCTTGTGCTTGGGGGCGTAGCTCAGTTGGTAGAGCGTTCGCTTTGCATGTGAAAGGTCCCGGGTTCAAGCCCCGGCGCCTCCATGTTTTGTGGTCAGTGCGTGGTAAGTGTTGGTCGCGGCGAGCCTAAAGACACGCAAGATGTTGCAAAGCCAGCGTCACAGACTCGTATACCGACGTAAGGAGAGCAAGACGTAAATGTGAGGACCGGCTGTTGTCGAGGTGTCATCGAGTGCAAATCTGCCTTAGGTATAACGGCCTAACCTCAATGAAGTCTAGAGAGTGGACAACACGTTCGTCTACCTCAGAGCGTTGGCCGAACGCTATTTTCGACGTCGTGCGTGCCACTTTGATTTTGGCCAACTACGATTCGATACAGAATGCAGGAAACCTGAAAGACACCCTCACGGACACATTGAGAGTAGTGTTTGTCAGCGGAATAATGGGAGTGCAAGGGTCTGTGTCATTGATATGGCTGTATGTAGCGCAGTTCGTCAGCAGGGGGCGTAGCTCAGATGGTAGAGCGCTCGCTTAGCATGCGAGAGGTACTGGGATCGATACCCAGCGCCTCCAGAATTTTTAACACACCAACATGCGCACACTGCCATGCAAGTGGAATAATTCACAGCCAGAAAATGTGTCAAGGCAGATACGAGCCAACGATTAGCAGCCACAATTGGCAAGCGTGCTGTAATGCGCACGAAGCACCCTCCTCCCACCACTACACTTAATTTAGAAACAGTACAAGTGTTCCCATAAGATTCTCAAACCTATGTCGCAAAGATCAGCCTTGCGCCGAATTCACAAAAATCCCACTGCACATTCCAATTCTTGACGTGCAGTCGGCTGCTACTGGTGTTGCCAGTTGTGACTGCTGATGACAGATGCCGTAGCAATCAATTCATGGAGTGAGTTGTATGTTTTGCGATACTCTGTCTCTGACAAGCAAGCAGAGGTGACATAGGCGCGAACACAGGAAGCTTGCAGCCCCTCGCTGCCTGCAGACACCGAACAGCCACACTAGGAGGGCGGCCTAAGTCGTCGGCGAAATGTGCTCATTCGCTTGTGTGCGACGTCAAGCTCTAAATAAGGCTGTCACTAGCGTGAGCGTTGCGTGAGCGTCGTGTAAAGTCGGAAAAGTCGTCTGCGTGGGTGAGTGCCATGTTTGGGGAGCGTTTCGTAGTTTGCGCAGTGCAATGGAGACGCGGAAAGTTGTTGTGGCCCAGTCTTTTGCAGTTGGACGACAAGAGTGGTACACAGTAGTAAAGTGCGAGGCAGTGAGTTGGCATGAACAGTCGAGTGCACAATGGGTCTTCAGATGTGCTTGTTACCTCAGGTGCTGTGTGATTGTCGACATGGAGTGAAAACGGAGCAACTTGTGACTGTCCCTTCAATTTAAGACGTTAAAAACGGACGGAATTTGCAGTCGTAATACCAGAGCATCGAAACTACTTGGAACTCTTGCGTATGTGAACGTGTCCGCGCCTTTGTACTCTGGTCCCTTCACCCCAGCAAACCAACCAACCATCGCGTCCGTGCACATAAGAGTAGCAAAGAACGGAGATCAGCGCAGCTTGGTTGTGCTTGGGGGCGTAGCTCAGTTGGTAGAGCGTTCGCTTTGCATGTGAAAGGTCCCGGGTTCAAGCCCCGGCGCCTCCATGTTTTGTGGTCAGTGCGTGGTAAGTGTTGGTCGCGGCGAGCCTAAAGACACGCAAGATGTTGCAAAGCCAGCGTCACAGACTCGTATACCGACGTAAGGAGAGCAAGACGTAAATGTGAGGACCGGCTGTTGTCGAGGTGTCATCGAGTGCAAATCTGCCTTAGGTATAACGGCCTAACCTCAATGAAGTCTAGAGAGTGGACAACACGTTCGTCTACCTCAGAGCGTTGGCCGAACGCTATTTTCGACGTCGTGCGTGCCACTTTGATTTTGGCCAACTACGATTCGATACAGAATGCAGGAAACCTGAAAGACACCCTCACGGACACATTGAGAGTAGTGTTTGTCAGCGGAATAATGGGAGTGCAAGGGTCTGTGTCATTGATATGGCTGTATGTAGCGCAGTTCGTCAGCAGGGGGCGTAGCTCAGATGGTAGAGCGCTCGCTTAGCATGCGAGAGGTACTGGGATCGATACCCAGCGCCTCCAGAATTTTTAACACACCAACATGCGCACACTGCCATGCAAGTGGAATAATTCACAGCCAGAAAATGTGTCAAGGCAGATACGAGCCAACGATTAGCAGCCACAATTGGCAAGCGTGCTGTAATGCGCACGAAGCACCCTCCTCCCACCACTACACTTAATTTAGAAACAGTACAAGTGTTCCCATAAGATTCTCAAACCTATGTCGCAAAGATCAGCCTTGCGCCGAATTCACAAAAATCCCACTGCACATTCCAATTCTTGACGTGCAGTCGGCTGCTACTGGTGTTGCTAGTTGTGACTGCTGATGACAGATGCCGTAGCAATCAATTCATGGAGTGAGTTGTATGTTTTGCGATACTCTGTCTCTGACAAGCAAGCAGAGGTGACATAGGCGCGAACACAGGAAGCTTGCAGCCCCTCGCTGCCTGCAGACACCGAACAGCCACACTAGGAGGGCGGCCTAAGTCGTCGGCGAAATGTGCTCATTCGCTTGTGTGCGACGTCAAGCTCTAAATAAGGCTGTCACTAGCGTGAGCGTTGCGTGAGCGTCGTGTAAAGTCGGAAAAGTCGTCTGCGTGGGTGAGTGCCATGTTTGGGGAGCGTTTCGTAGTTTGCGCAGTGCAATGGAGACGCGGAAAGTTGTTGTGGCCCAGTCTTTTGCAGTTGGACGACAAGAGTGGTACACAGTAGTAAAGTGCGAGGCAGCGCCTCCAGAATTTTTAATACACCAACATGCGCACACTGCCATGCAAGTGGAATAATTCACAGCCAGAAAATGTGTCAAGGCAGATACGAGCCAACGATTAGCAGCCACAATTGGCAAGCGTGCTGTAATGCGCACGAAGCACCCTCCTCCCACCACTACACTTAATTTAGAAACAGTACAAGTGTTCCCATAAGATTCTCAAACCTATGTCGCAAAGATCAGCCTTGCGCCGAATTCACAAAAATCCCACTGCACATTCCAATTCTTGACGTGCAGTCGGCTGCTACTGGTGTTGCTAGTTGTGACTGCTGATGACAGATGCCGTAGCAATCAATTCATGGAGTGAGTTGTATGTTTTGCGATACTCTGTCTCTGACAAGCAAGCAGAGGTGACATAGGCGCGAACACAGGAAGCTTGCAGCCCCTCGCTGCCTGCAGACACCGAACAGCCACACTAGGAGGGCGGCCTAAGTCGTCGGCGAAATGTGCTCATTCGCTTGTGTGCGACGTCAAGCTCTAAATAAGGCTGTCACTAGCGTGAGCGTTGCGTGAGCGTCGTGTAAAGTCGGAAAAGTCGTCTGCGTGGGTGAGTGCCATGTTTGGGGAGCGTTTCGTAGTTTGCGCAGTGCAATGGAGACGCGGAAAGTTGTTGTGGCCCAGTCTTTTGCAGTTGGACGACAAGAGTGGTACACAGTAGTAAAGTGCGAGGCAGTGAGTTGGCATGAACAGTCGAGTGCACAATGGGTCTTCAGATGTGCTTGTTACCTCAGGTGCTGTGTGATTGTCGACATGGAGTGAAAACGGAGCAACTTGTGACTGTCCCTTCAATTTAAGACGTTAAAAACGGACGGAATTTGCAGTCGTAATACCAGAGCATCGAAACTACTTGGAACTCTTGCGTATGTGAACGTGTCCGCGCCTTTGTACTCTGGTCCCTTCACCCCTGCAAACCAACCAACCATCGCGTCCGTGCACATAAGAGTAGCAAAGAACGGAGATCAGCGCAGCTTGCTTGTGCTTGGGGGCGTAGCTCAGTTGGTAGAGCGTTCGCTTTGCATGTGATAGGTCCCGGGTTCAAGCCCCGGCGCCTCCATGTTTTGTGGTCAGTGCGTGGTAAGTGTTGGTCGCGGCGAGCCTAAAGACACGCAAGATGTTGCAAAGCCAGCGTCACAGACTCGTATACCGACGTAAGGAGAGCAAGACGTAAATGTGAGGACCGGCTGTTGTCGAGGTGTCATCGAGTGCAAATCTGCCTTAGGTATAACGGCCTAACCTCAATGAAGTCTAGAGAGTGGACAACACGTTCGTCTACCTCAGAGCGTTGGCCGAACGCTATTTTCGACGTCGTGCGTGCCACTTTGATTTTGGCCAACTACGATTCGATACAGAATGCAGGAAACCTGAAAGACACCCTCACGGACACATTGAGAGTAGTGTTTGTCAGCGGAATAATGGGAGTGCAAGGGTCTGTGTCATTGATATGGCTGTATGTAGCGCAGTTCGTCAGCAGGGGGCGTAGCTCAGATGGTAGAGCGCTCGCTTAGCATGCGAGAGGTACTGGGATCGATACCCAGCGCCTCCAGAATTTTTAACACACCAACATGCGCACACTGCCATGCAAGTGGAATAATTCACAGCCAGAAAATGTGTCAAGGCAGATACGAGCCAACGATTAGCAGCCACAATTGGCAAGCGTGCTGTAATGCGCACGAAGCACCCTCCTCCCACCACTACACTTAATTTAGAAACAGTACAAGTGTTCCCATAAGATTCTCAAACCTATGTCGCAAAGATCAGCCTTGCGCCGAATTCACAAAAATCCCACTGCACATTCCAATTCTTGACGTGCAGTCGGCTGCTACTGGTGTTGCTAGTTGTGACTGCTGATGACAGATGCCGTAGCAATCAATTCATGGAGTGAGTTGTATGTTTTGCGATACTCTGTCTCTGACAAGCAAGCAGAGGTGACATAGGCGCGAACACAGGAAGCTTGCAGCCCCTCGCTGCCTGCAGACACCGAACAGCCACACTAGGAGGGCGGCCTAAGTCGTCGGCGAAATGTGCTCATTCGCTTGTGTGCGACGTCAAGCTCTAAATAAGGCTGTCACTAGCGTGAGCGTCGTGTAAAGTCGGAAAAGTCGTCTGCGTGGGTGAGTGCCATGTTTGGGGAGCGTTTCGTAGTTTGCGCAGTGCAATGGAGACGCGGAAAGTTGTTGTGGCCCAGTCTTTTGCAGTTGGACGACAAGAGTGGTACACAGTAGTAAAGTGCGAGGCAGTGAGTTGGCATGAACAGTCGAGTGCACAATGGGTCTTCAGATGTGCTTGTTACCTCAGGTGCTGTGTGATTGTCGACATGGAGTGAAAACGGAGCAACTTGTGACTGTCCCTTCAATTTAAGACGTTAAAAACGGACGGAATTTGCAGTCGTAATACCAGAGCATCGAAACTACTTGGAACTCTTGCGTATGTGAACGTGTCCGCGCCTTTGTACTCTGGTCCCTTCACCCCTGCAAACCAACCAACCATCGCGTCCGTGCACATGAGAGTAGCAAAGAACGGAGAACAGCGCAGCTTGGTTGTGCTTGGGGGCGTAGCTCAGTTGGTAGAGCGTTCGCTTTGCATGTGAAAGGTCCCGGGTTCAAGCCCCGGCGCCTCCATGTTTTGTGGTCAGTGCGTGGTAAGTGTTGGTCGCGGCGAGCCTAAAGGCACGCAAGATGTTGCAAAGCCAGCGTCACAGACTCGTATACTGACGTAAGGAGAGCAAGACGTAAATGTGAGGACCGGCTGTTGTCGAGGTGTCATCGAGTGCAAATCTGCCTTAGGTATAACGGCCTAACCTCAATGAAGTCTAGAGAGTGGACAACACGTTCGTCTACCTCAGAGCGTTGGCCGAACGCTATTTTCGACGTCGTGCGTGCCACTTTGATTTTGGCCAACTACGATTCGATACAGAATGCAGGAAACCTGAAAGACACCCTCACGGACACATTGAGAGTAGTGTTTGTCAGCGGAATAATGGGAGTGCAAGGGTCTGTGTCATTGATATGGCTGTATGTAGCGCAGTTCGTCAGCAGGGGGCGTAGCTCAGCTGGTAGAGCGCTCGCTTAGCATGCGAGAGGTACTGGGATCGATACCCAGCGCCTCCAGAATTTTTAACACACCAACATGCGCACACTGCCATGCAAGTGGAATAATTCACAGCCAGAAAATGTGTCAAGACAGATACGAGCCAACGATTAGCAGCCACAATTGGCAAGCGTGCTGTAATGCGCACGAAGCACCCTCCTCCCACCACTACACTTAATTTAGAAACAGTACAAGTGTTCCCATAAGATTCTCAAACCTATGTCGCAAAGATCAGCCTTGCGCCGAATTCACAAAAATCCCACTGCACATTCCAATTCTTGACGTGCAGTCGGCTGCTACTGGTGTTGCTAGTTGTGACTGCTGATGACAGATGCCGTAGCAATCAATTCATGGAGTGAGTTGTATGTTTTGCGATACTCTGTCTCTGACAAGCAAGCAGAGGTGACATAGGCGCGAACACAGGAAGCTTGCAGCCCCTCGCTGCCTGCAGACACCGAACAGCCACACTAGGAGGGCGGCCTAAGTCGTCGGCGAAATGTGCTCATTCGCTTGTGTGCGACGTCAAGCTCTAAATAAGGCTGTCACTAGCGTGAGCGTTGCGTGAGCGTCGTGTAAAGTCGGAAAAGTCGTCTGCGTGGGTGAGTGCCATGTTTGGGGAGCGTTTCGTAGTTTGCGCAGTGCAATGGAGACGCGGAAAGTTGTTGTGGCCCAGTCTTTTGCAGTTGGACGACAAGAGTGGTACACAGTAGTAAAGTGCGAGGCAGTGAGTTGGCATGAACAGTCGAGTGCACAATGGGTCTTCAGATGTGCTTGTTACCTCAGGTGCTGTGTGATTGTCGACATGGAGTGAAAACGGAGCAACTTGTGACTGTCCCTTCAATTTAAGACGTTAAAAACGGACGGAATTTGCAGTCGTAATACCAGAGCATCGAAAGTACTTGGAACTCTTGCGTATGTGAACGTGTCCGCGCCTTTGTACTCTGGTCCCTTCACCCCTGCAAACCAACCAACCATCGCGTCCGTGCACATGAGAGTAGCAAAGAACGGAGAACAGCGCAGCTTGGTTGTGCTTGGGGGCGTAGCTCAGTTGGTAGAGCGTTCGCTTTGCATATGAAAGGTCCCGGGTTCAAGCCCCGGCGCCTCCATGTTTTGTGGTCAGTGCGTGGTAAGTGTTGGTCGCGGCGAGCCTAAAGGCACGCAAGATGTTGCAAAGCCAGCGTCACAGACTCGTATACTGACGTAAGGAGAGCAAGACGTAAATGTGAGGACCGGCTGTTGTCGAGGTGTCATCGAGTGCAAATCTGCCTTAGGTATAACGGCCTAACCTCAATGAAGTCTAGAGAGTGGACAACACGTTCGTCTACCTCAGAGCGTTGGCCGAACGCTATTTTCGACGTCGTGCGTGCCACTTTGATTTTGGCCAACTACGATTCGATACAGAATGCAGGAAACCTGAAAGACACCCTCACGGACACATTGAGAGTAGTGTTTGTCAGCGGAATAATGGGAGTGCAAGGGTCTGTGTCATTGATATGGCTGTATGTAGCGCAGTTCGTCAGCAGGGGGCGTAGCTCAGATGGTAGAGCGCTCGCTTAGCATGCGAGAGGTACTGGGATCGATACCCAGCGCCTCCAGAATTTTTAACACACCAACATGCGCACACTGCCATGCAAGTGGAATAATTCACAGCCAGAAAATGTGTCAAGGCAGATACGAGCCAACGATTAGCAGCCACAATTGGCAAGCGTGCTGTAATGCGCACGAAGCACCCTCCTCCCACCACTACACTTAATTTAGAAACAGTACAAGTGTTCCCATAAGATTCTCAAACCTATGTCGCAAAGATCAGCCTTGCGCCGAATTCACAAAAATCCCACTGCACATTCCAATTCTTGACGTGCAGTCGGCTGCTACTGGTGTTGCTAGTTGTGACTGCTGATGACAGATGCCGTAGCAATCAATTCATGGAGTGAGTTGTATGTTTTGCGATACTCTGTCTCTGACAAGCAAGCAGAGGTGACATAGGCGCGAACACAGGAAGCTTGCAGCCCCTCGCTGCCTGCAGACACCGAACAGGCACACTAGGAGGGCGGCCTAAGTCGTCGGCGAAATGTGCTCATTCGCTTGTGTGCGACGTCAAGCTCTAAATAAGGCTGTCACTAGCGTGAGCGTTGCGTGAGCGTCGTGTAAAGTCGGAAAAGTCGTCTGCGTGGGTGAGTGCCATGTTTGGGGAGCGTTTCGTAGTTTGCGCAGTGCAATGGAGACGCGGAAAGTTGTTGTGGCCCAGTCTTTTGCAGTTGGACGACAAGAGTGGTACACAGTAGTAAAGTGCGAGGCAGCGCCTCCAGAATTTTTAACACACCAACATGCGCACACTGCCATGCAAGTGGAATAATTCACAGCCAGAAAATGTGTCAAGGCAGATACGAGCCAACGATTAGCAGCCACAATTGGCAAGCGTGCTGTAATGCGCACGAAGCACCCTCCTCCCACCACTACACTTAATTTAGAAACAGTACAAGTGTTCCCATAAGATTCTCAAACCTATGTCGCAAAGATCAGCCTTGCGCCGAATTCACAAAAATCCCACTGCACATTCCAATTCTTGACGTGCAGTCGGCTGCTACTGGTGTTGCTAGTTGTGACTGCTGATGACAGATGCCGTAGCAATCAATTCATGGAGTGAGTCGTATGTTTTGCGATACTCTGTCTCTGACAAGCAAGCAGAGGTGACATAGGCGCGAACACAGGAAGCTTGCAGCCCCTCGCTGCCTGCAGACACCGAACAGGCACACTAGGAGGGCGGCCTAAGTCGTCGGCGAAATGTGCTCATTCGCTTGTGTGCGACGTCAAGCTCTAAATAAGGCTGTCACTAGCGTGAGCGTCGTGTAAAGTCGGAAAAGTCGTCTGCGTGGGTGAGTGCCATGTTTGGGGAGCGTTTCGTAGTTTGCGCAGTGCAATGGAGACGCGGAAAGTTGTTGTGGCCCAGTCTTTTGCAGTTGGACGACAAGAGTGGTACACAGTAGTAAAGTGCGAGGCAGCGCCTCCAGAATTTTTAACACACCAACATGCGCACACTGCCATGCAAGTGGAATAATTCACAGCCAGAAAATGTGTCAAGGCAGATACGAGCCAACGATTAGCAGCCACAATTGGCAAGCGTGCTGTAATGCGCACGAAGCACCCTCCTCCCACCACTACACTTAATTTAGAAACAGTACAAGTGTTCCCATAAGATTCTCAAACCTATGTCGCAAAGATCAGCCTTGCGCCGAATTCACAAAAATCCCACTGCACATTCCAATTCTTGACGTGCAGTCGGCTGCTACTGGTGTTGCTAGTTGTGACTGCTGATGACAGATGCCGTAGCAATCAATTCATGGAGTGAGTTGTATGTTTTGCGATACTCTGTCTCTGACAAGCAAGCAGAGGTGACATAGGCGCGAACACAGGAAGCTTGCAGCCCCTCGCTGCCTGCAGACACCGAACAGCCACACTAGGAGGGCGGCCGAAGTCGTCGGCGAAATGTGCTCATTCGCTTGTGTGCGACGTCAAGCTCTAAATAAGGCTGTCACTAGCGTGAGCGTTGCGTGAGCGTCGTGTAAAGTCGGAAAAGTCGTCTGCGTGGGTGAGTGCCATGTTTGGGGAGCGTTTCGTAGTTTGCGCAGTGCAATGGAGACGCGGAAAGTTGTTGTGGCCCAGTCTTTTGCAGTTGGACGACAAGAGTGGTACACAGTAGTAAAGTGCGAGGCAGTGAGTTGGCATGAACAGTCGAGTGCACAATGGGTCTTCAGATGTGCTTGTTACCTCAGGTGCTGTGTGATTGTCGACATGGAGTGAAAACGGAGCAACTTGTGACTGTCCCTTCAATTTAAGACGTTAAAAACGGACGGAATTTGCAGTCGTAATACCAGAGCATCGAAACTACTTGGAACTCTTGCGTATGTGAACGTGTCCGCGCCTTTGTACTCTGGTCCCTTCACCCCTGCAAACCAACCAACCATCGCGTCCGTGCACATGAGAGTAGCAAAGAACGGAGAACAGCGCAGCTTGGTTGTGCTTGGGGGCGTAGCTCAGTTGGTAGAGCGTTCGCTTTGCATGTGAAAGGTCCCGGGTTCAAGCCCCGGCGCCTCCATGTTTTGTGGTCAGTGCGTGGTAAGTGTTGGTCGCGGCGAGCCTAAAGGCACGCAAGATGTTGCAAAGCCAGCGTCACAGACTCGTATACTGACGTAAGGAGAGCAAGACGTAAATGTGAGGACCGGCTGTTGTCGAGGTGTCATCGAGTGCAAATCTGCCTTAGGTATAACGGCCTAACCTCAATGAAGTCTAGAGAGTGGACAACACGTTCGTCTACCTCAGAGCGTTGGCCGAACGCTATTTTCGACGTCGTGCGTGCCACTTTGATTTTGGCCAACTACGATTCGATACAGAATGCAGGAAACCTGAAAGACACCCTCACGGACACATTGAGAGTAGTGTTTGTCAGCGGAATAATGGGAGTGCAAGGGTCTGTGTCATTGATATGGCTGTATGTAGCGCAGTTCGTCAGCAGGGGGCGTAGCTCAGCTGGTAGAGCGCTCGCTTAGCATGCGAGAGGTACTGGGATCGATACCCAGCGCCTCCAGAATTTTTAACACACCAACATGCGCACACTGCCATGCAAGTGGAATAATTCACAGCCAGAAAATGTGTCAAGACAGATACGAGCCAACGATTAGCAGCCACAATTGGCAAGCGTGCTGTAATGCGCACGAAGCACCCTCCTCCCACCACTACACTTAATTTAGAAACAGTACAAGTGTTCCCATAAGATTCTCAAACCTATGTCGCAAAGATCAGCCTTGCGCCGAATTCACAAAAATCCCACTGCACATTCCAATTCTTGACGTGCAGTCGGCTGCTACTGGTGTTGCTAGTTGTGACTGCTGATGACAGATGCCGTAGCAATCAATTCATGGAGTGAGTTGTATGTTTTGCGATACTCTGTCTCTGACAAGCAAGCAGAGGTGACATAGGCGCGAACACAGGAAGCTTGCAGCCCCTCGCTGCCTGCAGACACCGAACAGCCACACTAGGAGGGCGGCCTAAGTCGTCGGCGAAATGTGCTCATTCGCTTGTGTGCGACGTCAAGCTCTAAATAAGGCTGTCACTAGCGTGAGCGTTGCGTGAGCGTCGTGTAAAGTCGGAAAAGTCGTCTGCGTGGGTGAGTGCCATGTTTGGGGAGCGTTTCGTAGTTTGCGCAGTGCAATGGAGACGCGGAAAGTTGTTGTGGCCCAGTCTTTTGCAGTTGGACGACAAGAGTGGTACACAGTAGTAAAGTGCGAGGCAGTGAGTTGGCATGAACAGTCGAGTGCACAATGGGTCTTCAGATGTGCTTGTTACCTCAGGTGCTGTGTGATTGTCGACATGGAGTGAAAACGGAGCAACTTGTGACTGTCCCTTCAATTTAAGACGTTAAAAACGGACGGAATTTGCAGTCGTAATACCAGAGCATCGAAAGTACTTGGAACTCTTGCGTATGTGAACGTGTCCGCGCCTTTGTACTCTGGTCCCTTCACCCCTGCAAACCAACCAACCATCGCGTCCGTGCACATGAGAGTAGCAAAGAACGGAGAACAGCGCAGCTTGGTTGTGCTTGGGGGCGTAGCTCAGTTGGTAGAGCGTTCGCTTTGCATATGAAAGGTCCCGGGTTCAAGCCCCGGCGCCTCCATGTTTTGTGGTCAGTGCGTGGTAAGTGTTGGTCGCGGCGAGCCTAAAGGCACGCAAGATGTTGCAAAGCCAGCGTCACAGACTCGTATACTGACGTAAGGAGAGCAAGACGTAAATGTGAGGACCGGCTGTTGTCGAGGTGTCATCGAGTGCAAATCTGCCTTAGGTATAACGGCCTAACCTCAATGAAGTCTAGAGAGTGGACAACACGTTCGTCTACCTCAGAGCGTTGGCCGAACGCTATTTTCGACGTCGTGCGTGCCACTTTGATTTTGGCCAACTACGATTCGATACAGAATGCAGGAAACCTGAAAGACACCCTCACGGACACATTGAGAGTAGTGTTTGTCAGCGGAATAATGGGAGTGCAAGGGTCTGTGTCATTGATATGGCTGTATGTAGCGCAGTTCGTCAGCAGGGGGCGTAGCTCAGATGGTAGAGCGCTCGCTTAGCATGCGAGAGGTACTGGGATCGATACCCAGCGCCTCCAGAATTTTTAACACACCAACATGCGCACACTGCCATGCAAGTGGAATAATTCACAGCCAGAAAATGTGTCAAGGCAGATACGAGCCAACGATTAGCAGCCACAATTGGCAAGCGTGCTGTAATGCGCACGAAGCACCCTCCTCCCACCACTACACTTAATTTAGAAACAGTACAAGTGTTCCCATAAGATTCTCAAACCTATGTCGCAAAGATCAGCCTTGCGCCGAATTCACAAAAATCCCACTGCACATTCCAATTCTTGACGTGCAGTCGGCTGCTACTGGTGTTGCTAGTTGTGACTGCTGATGACAGATGCCGTAGCAATCAATTCATGGAGTGAGTTGTATGTTTTGCGATACTCTGTCTCTGACAAGCAAGCAGAGGTGACATAGGCGCGAACACAGGAAGCTTGCAGCCCCTCGCTGCCTGCAGACACCGAACAGCCACACTAGGAGGGCGGCCGAAGTCGTCGGCGAAATGTGCTCATTCGCTTGTGTGCGACGTCAAGCTCTAAATAAGGCTGTCACTAGCGTGAGCGTTGCGTGAGCGTCGTGTAAAGTCGGAAAAGTCGTCTGCGTGGGTGAGTGCCATGTTTGGGGAGCGTTTCGTAGTTTGCGCAGTGCAATGGAGACGCGGAAAGTTGTTGTGGCCCAGTCTTTTGCAGTTGGACGACAAGAGTGGTACACAGTAGTAAAGTGCGAGGCAGTGAGTTGGCATGAACAGTCGAGTGCACAATGGGTCTTCAGATGTGCTTGTTACCTCAGGTGCTGTGTGATTGTCGACATGGAGTGAAAACGGAGCAACTTGTGACTGTCCCTTCAATTTAAGACGTTAAAAACGGACGGAATTTGCAGTCGTAATACCAGAGCATCGAAACTACTTGGAACTCTTGCGTATGTGAACGTGTCCGCGCCTTTGTACTCTGGTCCCTTCACCCCTGCAAACCAACCAACCATCGCGTCCGTGCACATGAGAGTAGCAAAGAACGGAGAACAGCGCAGCTTGGTTGTGCTTGGGGGCGTAGCTCAGTTGGTAGAGCGTTCGCTTTGCATGTGAAAGGTCCCGGGTTCAAGCCCCGGCGCCTCCATGTTTTGTGGTCAGTGCGTGGTAAGTGTTGGTCGCGGCGAGCCTAAAGGCACGCAAGATGTTGCAAAGCCAGCGTCACAGACTCGTATACTGACGTAAGGAGAGCAAGACGTAAATGTGAGGACCGGCTGTTGTCGAGGTGTCATCGAGTGCAAATCTGCCTTAGGTATAACGGCCTAACCTCAATGAAGTCTAGAGAGTGGACAACACGTTCGTCTACCTCAGAGCGTTGGCCGAACGCTATTTTCGACGTCGTGCGTGCCACTTTGATTTTGGCCAACTACGATTCGATACAGAATGCAGGAAACCTGAAAGACACCCTCACGGACACATTGAGAGTAGTGTTTGTCAGCGGAATAATGGGAGTGCAAGGGTCTGTGTCATTGATATGGCTGTATGTAGCGCAGTTCGTCAGCAGGGGGCGTAGCTCAGCTGGTAGAGCGCTCGCTTAGCATGCGAGAGGTACTGGGATCGATACCCAGCGCCTCCAGAATTTTTAACACACCAACATGCGCACACTGCCATGCAAGTGGAATAATTCACAGCCAGAAAATGTGTCAAGACAGATACGAGCCAACGATTAGCAGCCACAATTGGCAAGCGTGCTGTAATGCGCACGAAGCACCCTCCTCCCACCACTACACTTAATTTAGAAACAGTACAAGTGTTCCCATAAGATTCTCAAACCTATGTCGCAAAGATCAGCCTTGCGCCGAATTCACAAAAATCCCACTGCACATTCCAATTCTTGACGTGCAGTCGGCTGCTACTGGTGTTGCTAGTTGTGACTGCTGATGACAGATGCCGTAGCAATCAATTCATGGAGTGAGTTGTATGTTTTGCGATACTCTGTCTCTGACAAGCAAGCAGAGGTGACATAGGCGCGAACACAGGAAGCTTGCAGCCCCTCGCTGCCTGCAGACACCGAACAGCCACACTAGGAGGGCGGCCTAAGTCGTCGGCGAAATGTGCTCATTCGCTTGTGTGCGACGTCAAGCTCTAAATAAGGCTGTCACTAGCGTGAGCGTCGTGTAAAGTCGGAAAAGTCGTCTGCGTGGGTGAGTGCCATGTTTGGGGAGCGTTTCGTAGTTTGCGCAGTGCAATGGAGACGCGGAAAGTTGTTGTGGCCCAGTCTTTTGCAGTTGGACGACAAGAGTGGTACACAGTAGTAAAGTGCGAGGCAGTGAGTTGGCATGAACAGTCGAGTGCACAATGGGTCTTCAGATGTGCTTGTTACCTCAGGTGCTGTGTGATTGTCGACATGGAGTGAAAACGGAGCAACTTGTGACTGTCCCTTCAATTTAAGACGTTAAAAACGGACGGAATTTGCAGTCGTAATACCAGAGCATCGAAACTACTTGGAACTCTTGCGTATGTGAACGTGTCCGCGCCTTTGTACTCTGGTCCCTTCACCCCTGCAAACCAACCAACCATCGCGTCCGTGCACATGAGAGTAGCAAAGAACGGAGAACAGCGCAGCTTGGTTGTGCTTGGGGGCGTAGCTCAGTTGGTAGAGCGTTCGCTTTGCATGTGAAAGGTCCCGGGTTCAAGCCCCGGCGCCTCCATGTTTTGTGGTCAGTGCGTGGTAAGTGTTGGTCGCGGCGAGCCTAAAGGCACGCAAGATGTTGCAAAGCCAGCGTCACAGACTCGTATACTGACGTAAGGAGAGCAAGACGTAAATGTGAGGACCGGCTGTTGTCGAGGTGTCATCGAGTGCAAATCTGCCTTAGGTATAACGGCCTAACCTCAATGAAGTCTAGAGAGTGGACAACACGTTCGTCTACCTCAGAGCGTTGGCCGAACGCTATTTTCGACGTCGTGCGTGCCACTTTGATTTTGGCCAACTACGATTCGATACAGAATGCAGGAAACCTGAAAGACACCCTCACGGACACATTGAGAGTAGTGTTTGTCAGCGGAATAATGGGAGTGCAAGGGTCTGTGTCATTGATATGGCTGTATGTAGCGCAGTTCGTCAGCAGGGGGCGTAGCTCAGCTGGTAGAGCGCTCGCTTAGCATGCGAGAGGTACTGGGATCGATACCCAGCGCCTCCAGAATTTTTAACACACCAACATGCGCACACTGCCATGCAAGTGGAATAATTCACAGCCAGAAAATGTGTCAAGACAGATACGAGCCAACGATTAGCAGCCACAATTGGCAAGCGTGCTGTAATGCGCACGAAGCACCCTCCTCCCACCACTACACTTAATTTAGAAACAGTACAAGTGTTCCCATAAGATTCTCAAACCTATGTCGCAAAGATCAGCCTTGCGCCGAATTCACAAAAATCCCACTGCACATTCCAATTCTTGACGTGCAGTCGGCTGCTACTGGTGTTGCTAGTTGTGACTGCTGATGACAGATGCCGTAGCAATCAATTCATGGAGTGAGTTGTATGTTTTGCGATACTCTGTCTCTGACAAGCAAGCAGAGGTGACATAGGCGCGAACACAGGAAGCTTGCAGCCCCTCGCTGCCTGCAGACACCGAACAGCCACACTAGGAGGGCGGCCTAAGTCGTCGGCGAAATGTGCTCATTCGCTTGTGTGCGACGTCAAGCTCTAAATAAGGCTGTCACTAGCGTGAGCGTTGCGTGAGCGTCGTGTAAAGTCGGAAAAGTCGTCTGCGTGGGTGAGTGCCATGTTTGGGGAGCGTTTCGTAGTTTGCGCAGTGCAATGGAGACGCGGAAAGTTGTTGTGGCCCAGTCTTTTGCAGTTGGACGACAAGAGTGGTACACAGTAGTAAAGTGCGAGGCAGTGAGTTGGCATGAACAGTCGAGTGCACAATGGGTCTTCAGATGTGCTTGTTACCTCAGGTGCTGTGTGATTGTCGACATGGAGTGAAAACGGAGCAACTTGTGACTGTCCCTTCAATTTAAGACGTTAAAAACGGACGGAATTTGCAGTCGTAATACCAGAGCATCGAAAGTACTTGGAACTCTTGCGTATGTGAACGTGTCCGCGCCTTTGTACTCTGGTCCCTTCACCCCTGCAAACCAACCAACCATCGCGTCCGTGCACATGAGAGTAGCAAAGAACGGAGAACAGCGCAGCTTGGTTGTGCTTGGGGGCGTAGCTCAGTTGGTAGAGCGTTCGCTTTGCATATGAAAGGTCCCGGGTTCAAGCCCCGGCGCCTCCATGTTTTGTGGTCAGTGCGTGGTAAGTGTTGGTCGCGGCGAGCCTAAAGGCACGCAAGATGTTGCAAAGCCAGCGTCACAGACTCGTATACTGACGTAAGGAGAGCAAGACGTAAATGTGAGGACCGGCTGTTGTCGAGGTGTCATCGAGTGCAAATCTGCCTTAGGTATAACGGCCTAACCTCAATGAAGTCTAGAGAGTGGACAACACGTTCGTCTACCTCAGAGCGTTGGCCGAACGCTATTTTCGACGTCGTGCGTGCCACTTTGATTTTGGCCAACTACGATTCGATACAGAATGCAGGAAACCTGAAAGACACCCTCACGGACACATTGAGAGTAGTGTTTGTCAGCGGAATAATGGGAGTGCAAGGGTCTGTGTCATTGATATGGCTGTATGTAGCGCAGTTCGTCAGCAGGGGGCGTAGCTCAGATGGTAGAGCGCTCGCTTAGCATGCGAGAGGTACTGGGATCGATACCCAGCGCCTCCAGAATTTTTAACACACCAACATGCGCACACTGCCATGCAAGTGGAATAATTCACAGCCAGAAAATGTGTCAAGGCAGATACGAGCCAACGATTAGCAGCCACAATTGGCAAGCGTGCTGTAATGCGCACGAAGCACCCTCCTCCCACCACTACACTTAATTTAGAAACAGTACAAGTGTTCCCATAAGATTCTCAAACCTATGTCGCAAAGATCAGCCTTGCGCCGAATTCACAAAAATCCCACTGCACATTCCAATTCTTGACGTGCAGTCGGCTGCTACTGGTGTTGCTAGTTGTGACTGCTGATGACAGATGCCGTAGCAATCAATTCATGGAGTGAGTTGTATGTTTTGCGATACTCTGTCTCTGACAAGCAAGCAGAGGTGACATAGGCGCGAACACAGGAAGCTTGCAGCCCCTCGCTGCCTGCAGACACCGAACAGGCACACTAGGAGGGCGGCCTAAGTCGTCGGCGAAATGTGCTCATTCGCTTGTGTGCGACGTCAAGCTCTAAATAAGGCTGTCACTAGCGTGAGCGTTGCGTGAGCGTCGTGTAAAGTCGGAAAAGTCGTCTGCGTGGGTGAGTGCCATGTTTGGGGAGCGTTTCGTAGTTTGCGCAGTGCAATGGAGACGCGGAAAGTTGTTGTGGCCCAGTCTTTTGCAGTTGGACGACAAGAGTGGTACACAGTAGTAAAGTGCGAGGCAGCGCCTCCAGAATTTTTAACACACCAACATGCGCACACTGCCATGCAAGTGGAATAATTCACAGCCAGAAAATGTGTCAAGGCAGATACGAGCCAACGATTAGCAGCCACAATTGGCAAGCGTGCTGTAATGCGCACGAAGCACCCTCCTCCCACCACTACACTTAATTTAGAAACAGTACAAGTGTTCCCATAAGATTCTCAAACCTATGTCGCAAAGATCAGCCTTGCGCCGAATTCACAAAAATCCCACTGCACATTCCAATTCTTGACGTGCAGTCGGCTGCTACTGGTGTTGCTAGTTGTGACTGCTGATGACAGATGCCGTAGCAATCAATTCATGGAGTGAGTCGTATGTTTTGCGATACTCTGTCTCTGACAAGCAAGCAGAGGTGACATAGGCGCGAACACAGGAAGCTTGCAGCCCCTCGCTGCCTGCAGACACCGAACAGGCACACTAGGAGGGCGGCCTAAGTCGTCGGCGAAATGTGCTCATTCGCTTGTGTGCGACGTCAAGCTCTAAATAAGGCTGTCACTAGCGTGAGCGTTGCGTGAGCGTCGTGTAAAGTCGGAAAAGTCGTCTGCGTGGGTGAGTGCCATGTTTGGGGAGCGTTTCGTAGTTTGCGCAGTGCAATGGAGACGCGGAAAGTTGTTGTGGCCCAGTCTTTTGCAGTTGGACGACAAGAGTGGTACACAGTAGTAAAGTGCGAGGCAGCGCCTCCAGAATTTTTAACACACCAACATGCGCACACTGCCATGCAAGTGGAATAATTCACAGCCAGAAAATGTGTCAAGGCAGATACGAGCCAACGATTAGCAGCCACAATTGGCAAGCGTGCTGTAATGCGCACGAAGCACCCTCCTCCCACCACTACACTTAATTTAGAAACAGTACAAGTGTTCCCATAAGATTCTCAAACCTATGTCGCAAAGATCAGCCTTGCGCCGAATTCACAAAAATCCCACTGCACATTCCAATTCTTGACGTGCAGTCGGCTGCTACTGGTGTTGCTAGTTGTGACTGCTGATGACAGATGCCGTAGCAATCAATTCATGGAGTGAGTTGTATGTTTTGCGATACTCTGTCTCTGACAAGCAAGCAGAGGTGACATAGGCGCGAACACAGGAAGCTTGCAGCCCCTCGCTGCCTGCAGACACCGAACAGCCACACTAGGAGGGCGGCCGAAGTCGTCGGCGAAATGTGCTCATTCGCTTGTGTGCGACGTCAAGCTCTAAATAAGGCTGTCACTAGCGTGAGCGTTGCGTGAGCGTCGTGTAAAGTCGGAAAAGTCGTCTGCGTGGGTGAGTGCCATGTTTGGGGAGCGTTTCGTAGTTTGCGCAGTGCAATGGAGACGCGGAAAGTTGTTGTGGCCCAGTCTTTTGCAGTTGGACGACAAGAGTGGTACACAGTAGTAAAGTGCGAGGCAGTGAGTTGGCATGAACAGTCGAGTGCACAATGGGTCTTCAGATGTGCTTGTTACCTCAGGTGCTGTGTGATTGTCGACATGGAGTGAAAACGGAGCAACTTGTGACTGTCCCTTCAATTTAAGACGTTAAAAACGGACGGAATTTGCAGTCGTAATACCAGAGCATCGAAACTACTTGGAACTCTTGCGTATGTGAACGTGTCCGCGCCTTTGTACTCTGGTCCCTTCACCCCTGCAAACCAACCAACCATCGCGTCCGTGCACATGAGAGTAGCAAAGAACGGAGAACAGCGCAGCTTGGTTGTGCTTGGGGGCGTAGCTCAGTTGGTAGAGCGTTCGCTTTGCATGTGAAAGGTCCCGGGTTCAAGCCCCGGCGCCTCCATGTTTTGTGGTCAGTGCGTGGTAAGTGTTGGTCGCGGCGAGCCTAAAGGCACGCAAGATGTTGCAAAGCCAGCGTCACAGACTCGTATACTGACGTAAGGAGAGCAAGACGTAAATGTGAGGACCGGCTGTTGTCGAGGTGTCATCGAGTGCAAATCTGCCTTAGGTATAACGGCCTAACCTCAATGAAGTCTAGAGAGTGGACAACACGTTCGTCTACCTCAGAGCGTTGGCCGAACGCTATTTTCGACGTCGTGCGTGCCACTTTGATTTTGGCCAACTACGATTCGATACAGAATGCAGGAAACCTGAAAGACACCCTCACGGACACATTGAGAGTAGTGTTTGTCAGCGGAATAATGGGAGTGCAAGGGTCTGTGTCATTGATATGGCTGTATGTAGCGCAGTTCGTCAGCAGGGGGCGTAGCTCAGCTGGTAGAGCGCTCGCTTAGCATGCGAGAGGTACTGGGATCGATACCCAGCGCCTCCAGAATTTTTAACACACCAACATGCGCACACTGCCATGCAAGTGGAATAATTCACAGCCAGAAAATGTGTCAAGACAGATACGAGCCAACGATTAGCAGCCACAATTGGCAAGCGTGCTGTAATGCGCACGAAGCACCCTCCTCCCACCACTACACTTAATTTAGAAACAGTACAAGTGTTCCCATAAGATTCTCAAACCTATGTCGCAAAGATCAGCCTTGCGCCGAATTCACAAAAATCCCACTGCACATTCCAATTCTTGACGTGCAGTCGGCTGCTACTGGTGTTGCTAGTTGTGACTGCTGATGACAGATGCCGTAGCAATCAATTCATGGAGTGAGTTGTATGTTTTGCGATACTCTGTCTCTGACAAGCAAGCAGAGGTGACATAGGCGCGAACACAGGAAGCTTGCAGCCCCTCGCTGCCTGCAGACACCGAACAGCCACACTAGGAGGGCGGCCTAAGTCGTCGGCGAAATGTGCTCATTCGCTTGTGTGCGACGTCAAGCTCTAAATAAGGCTGTCACTAGCGTGAGCGTTGCGTGAGCGTCGTGTAAAGTCGGAAAAGTCGTCTGCGTGGGTGAGTGCCATGTTTGGGGAGCGTTTCGTAGTTTGCGCAGTGCAATGGAGACGCGGAAAGTTGTTGTGGCCCAGTCTTTTGCAGTTGGACGACAAGAGTGGTACACAGTAGTAAAGTGCGAGGCAGTGAGTTGGCATGAACAGTCGAGTGCACAATGGGTCTTCAGATGTGCTTGTTACCTCAGGTGCTGTGTGATTGTCGACATGGAGTGAAAACGGAGCAACTTGTGACTGTCCCTTCAATTTAAGACGTTAAAAACGGACGGAATTTGCAGTCGTAATACCAGAGCATCGAAAGTACTTGGAACTCTTGCGTATGTGAACGTGTCCGCGCCTTTGTACTCTGGTCCCTTCACCCCTGCAAACCAACCAACCATCGCGTCCGTGCACATGAGAGTAGCAAAGAACGGAGAACAGCGCAGCTTGGTTGTGCTTGGGGGCGTAGCTCAGTTGGTAGAGCGTTCGCTTTGCATATGAAAGGTCCCGGGTTCAAGCCCCGGCGCCTCCATGTTTTGTGGTCAGTGCGTGGTAAGTGTTGGTCGCGGCGAGCCTAAAGGCACGCAAGATGTTGCAAAGCCAGCGTCACAGACTCGTATACTGACGTAAGGAGAGCAAGACGTAAATGTGAGGACCGGCTGTTGTCGAGGTGTCATCGAGTGCAAATCTGCCTTAGGTATAACGGCCTAACCTCAATGAAGTCTAGAGAGTGGACAACACGTTCGTCTACCTCAGAGCGTTGGCCGAACGCTATTTTCGACGTCGTGCGTGCCACTTTGATTTTGGCCAACTACGATTCGATACAGAATGCAGGAAACCTGAAAGACACCCTCACGGACACATTGAGAGTAGTGTTTGTCAGCGGAATAATGGGAGTGCAAGGGTCTGTGTCATTGATATGGCTGTATGTAGCGCAGTTCGTCAGCAGGGGGCGTAGCTCAGATGGTAGAGCGCTCGCTTAGCATGCGAGAGGTACTGGGATCGATACCCAGCGCCTCCAGAATTTTTAACACACCAACATGCGCACACTGCCATGCAAGTGGAATAATTCACAGCCAGAAAATGTGTCAAGGCAGATACGAGCCAACGATTAGCAGCCACAATTGGCAAGCGTGCTGTAATGCGCACGAAGCACCCTCCTCCCACCACTACACTTAATTTAGAAACAGTACAAGTGTTCCCATAAGATTCTCAAACCTATGTCGCAAAGATCAGCCTTGCGCCGAATTCACAAAAATCCCACTGCACATTCCAATTCTTGACGTGCAGTCGGCTGCTACTGGTGTTGCTAGTTGTGACTGCTGATGACAGATGCCGTAGCAATCAATTCATGGAGTGAGTTGTATGTTTTGCGATACTCTGTCTCTGACAAGCAAGCAGAGGTGACATAGGCGCGAACACAGGAAGCTTGCAGCCCCTCGCTGCCTGCAGACACCGAACAGCCACACTAGGAGGGCGGCCGAAGTCGTCGGCGAAATGTGCTCATTCGCTTGTGTGCGACGTCAAGCTCTAAATAAGGCTGTCACTAGCGTGAGCGTTGCGTGAGCGTCGTGTAAAGTCGGAAAAGTCGTCTGCGTGGGTGAGTGCCATGTTTGGGGAGCGTTTCGTAGTTTGCGCAGTGCAATGGAGACGCGGAAAGTTGTTGTGGCCCAGTCTTTTGCAGTTGGACGACAAGAGTGGTACACAGTAGTAAAGTGCGAGGCAGTGAGTTGGCATGAACAGTCGAGTGCACAATGGGTCTTCAGATGTGCTTGTTACCTCAGGTGCTGTGTGATTGTCGACATGGAGTGAAAACGGAGCAACTTGTGACTGTCCCTTCAATTTAAGACGTTAAAAACGGACGGAATTTGCAGTCGTAATACCAGAGCATCGAAACTACTTGGAACTCTTGCGTATGTGAACGTGTCCGCGCCTTTGTACTCTGGTCCCTTCACCCCTGCAAACCAACCAACCATCGCGTCCGTGCACATGAGAGTAGCAAAGAACGGAGAACAGCGCAGCTTGGTTGTGCTTGGGGGCGTAGCTCAGTTGGTAGAGCGTTCGCTTTGCATGTGAAAGGTCCCGGGTTCAAGCCCCGGCGCCTCCATGTTTTGTGGTCAGTGCGTGGTAAGTGTTGGTCGCGGCGAGCCTAAAGGCACGCAAGATGTTGCAAAGCCAGCGTCACAGACTCGTATACTGACGTAAGGAGAGCAAGACGTAAATGTGAGGACCGGCTGTTGTCGAGGTGTCATCGAGTGCAAATCTGCCTTAGGTATAACGGCCTAACCTCAATGAAGTCTAGAGAGTGGACAACACGTTCGTCTACCTCAGAGCGTTGGCCGAACGCTATTTTCGACGTCGTGCGTGCCACTTTGATTTTGGCCAACTACGATTCGATACAGAATGCAGGAAACCTGAAAGACACCCTCACGGACACATTGAGAGTAGTGTTTGTCAGCGGAATAATGGGAGTGCAAGGGTCTGTGTCATTGATATGGCTGTATGTAGCGCAGTTCGTCAGCAGGGGGCGTAGCTCAGATGGTAGAGCGCTCGCTTAGCATGCGAGAGGTACTGGGATCGATACCCAGCGCCTCCAGAATTTTTAACACACCAACATGCGCACACTGCCATGCAAGTGGAATATATCACAGCCAGAAAATGTGTCAAGGCAGATACGAGCCAACGATTAGCAGCCACAATTGGCAAGCGTGCTGTAATGCGCACGGAGCACCCTCCTCCCACCACTACACTTAATTTAGAAACAGTACAAGTGTTCCCATAAGATTCTCAAACCTATGTCGCAAAGATCAGCCTTGCGCCGAATTCACAAAAATCCCACTGCACATTCCAATTCTTGACGTGCAGTCGGCTGCTACTGGTGTTGCTAGTTGTGACTGCTGATGACAGATGCCGTAGCAATCAATTCATGGAGTGAGTTGTATGTTTTGCGATACTCTGTCTCTGACAAGCAAGCAGAGGTGACATAGGCGCGAACACAGGAAGCTTGCAGCCCCTCGCTGCCTGCAGACACCGAACAGCCACACTAGGAGGGCGGCCTAAGTCGTCGGCGAAATGTGCTCATTCGCTTGTGTGCGACGTCAAGCTCTAAATAAGGCTGTCACTAGCGTGAGCGTTGCGTGAGCGTCGTGTAAAGTCGGAAAAGTCGTCTGCGTGGGTGAGTGCCATGTTTGGGGAGCGTTTCGTAGTTTGCGCAGTGCAATGGAGACGCGGAAAGTTGTTGTGGCCCAGTCTTTTGCAGTTGGACGACAAGAGTGGTACACAGTAGTAAAGTGCGAGGCAGTGAGTTGGCATGAACAGTCGAGTGCACAATGGGTCTTCAGATGTGCTTGTTACCTCAGGTGCTGTGTGATTGTCGACATGGAGTGAAAACGGAGCAACTTGTGACTGTCCCTTCAATTTAAGACGTTAAAAACGGACGGAATTTGCAGTCGTAATACCAGAGCATCGAAACTACTTGGAACTCTTGCGTATGTGAACGTGTCCGCGCCTTTGTACTCTGGTCCCTTCACCCCTGCAAACCAACCAACCATCGCGTCCGTGCACATGAGAGTAGCAAAGAACGGAGAACAGCGCAGCTTGGTTGTGCTTGGGGGCGTAGCTCAGTTGGTAGAGCGTTCGCTTTGCATGTGAAAGGTCCCGGGTTCAAGCCCCGGCGCCTCCATGTTTTGTGGTCAGTGCGTGGTAAGTGTTGGTCGCGGCGAGCCTAAAGGCACGCAAGATGTTGCAAAGCCAGCGTCACAGACTCGTATACTGACGTAAGGAGAGCAAGACGTAAATGTGAGGACCGGCTGTTGTCGAGGTGTCATCGAGTGCAAATCTGCCTTAGGTATAACGGCCTAACCTCAATGAAGTCTAGAGAGTGGACAACACGTTCGTCTACCTCAGAGCGTTGGCCGAACGCTATTTTCGACGTCGTGCGTGCCACTTTGATTTTGGCCAACTACGATTCGATACAGAATGCAGGAAACCTGAAAGACACCCTCACGGACACATTGAGAGTAGTGTTTGTCAGCGGAATAATGGGAGTGCAAGGGTCTGTGTCATTGATATGGCTGTATGTAGCGCAGTTCGTCAGCAGGGGGCGTAGCTCAGCTGGTAGAGCGCTCGCTTAGCATGCGAGAGGTACTGGGATCGATACCCAGCGCCTCCAGAATTTTTAACACACCAACATGCGCACACTGCCATGCAAGTGGAATAATTCACAGCCAGAAAATGTGTCAAGACAGATACGAGCCAACGATTAGCAGCCACAATTGGCAAGCGTGCTGTAATGCGCACGAAGCACCCTCCTCCCACCACTACACTTAATTTAGAAACAGTACAAGTGTTCCCATAAGATTCTCAAACCTATGTCGCAAAGATCAGCCTTGCGCCGAATTCACAAAAATCCCACTGCACATTCCAATTCTTGACGTGCAGTCGGCTGCTACTGGTGTTGCTAGTTGTGACTGCTGATGACAGATGCCGTAGCAATCAATTCATGGAGTGAGTTGTATGTTTTGCGATACTCTGTCTCTGACAAGCAAGCAGAGGTGACATAGGCGCGAACACAGGAAGCTTGCAGCCCCTCGCTGCCTGCAGACACCGAACAGGCACACTAGGAGGGCGGCCTAAGTCGTCGGCGAAATGTGCTCATTCGCTTGTGTGCGACGTCAAGCTCTAAATAAGGCTGTCACTAGCGTGAGCGTTGCGTGAGCGTCGTGTAAAGTCGGAAAAGTCGTCTGCGTGGGTGAGTGCCATGTTTGGGGAGCGTTTCGTAGTTTGCGCAGTGCAATGGAGACGCGGAAAGTTGTTGTGGCCCAGTCTTTTGCAGTTGGACGACAAGAGTGGTACACAGTAGTAAAGTGCGAGGCAGTGAGTTGGCATGAACAGTCGAGTGCACAATGGGTCTTCAGATGTGCTTGTTACCTCAGGTGCTGTGTGATTGTCGACATGGAGTGAAAACGGAGCAACTTGTGACTGTCCCTTCAATTTAAGACGTTAAAAACGGACGGAATTTGCAGTCGTAATACCAGAGCATCGAAAGTACTTGGAACTCTTGCGTATGTGAACGTGTCCGCGCCTTTGTACTCTGGTCCCTTCACCCCTGCAAACCAACCAACCATCGCGTCCGTGCACATGAGAGTAGCAAAGAACGGAGAACAGCGCAGCTTGGTTGTTCTTGGGGGCGTAGCTCAGTTGGTAGAGCGTTCGCTTTGCATATGAAAGGTCCCGGGTTCAAGCCCCGGCGCCTCCATGTTTTGTGGTCAGTGCGTGGTAAGTGTTGGTCGCGGCGAGCCTAAAGGCACGCAAGATGTTGCAAAGCCAGCGTCACAGACTCGTATACTGACGTAAGGAGAGCAAGACGTAAATGTGAGGACCGGCTGTTGTCGAGGTGTCATCGAGTGCAAATCTGCCTTAGGTATAACGGCCTAACCTCAATGAAGTCTAGAGAGTGGACAACACGTTCGTCTACCTCAGAGCGTTGGCCGAACGCTATTTTCGACGTCGTGCGTGCCACTTTGATTTTGGCCAACTACGATTCGATACAGAATGCAGGAAACCTGAAAGACACCCTCACGGACACATTGAGAGTAGTGTTTGTCAGCGGAATAATGGGAGTGCAAGGGTCTGTGTCATTGATATGGCTGTATGTAGCGCAGTTCGTCAGCAGGGGGCGTAGCTCAGATGGTAGAGCGCTCGCTTAGCATGCGAGAGGTACTGGGATCGATACCCAGCGCCTCCAGAATTTTTAACACACCAACATGCGCACACTGCCATGCAAGTGGAATAATTCACAGCCAGAAAATGTGTCAAGGCAGATACGAGCCAACGATTAGCAGCCACAATTGGCAAGCGTGCTGTAATGCGCACGAAGCACCCTCCTCCCACCACTACACTTAATTTAGAAACAGTACAAGTGTTCCCATAAGATTCTCAAACCTATGTCGCAAAGATCAGCCTTGCGCCGAATTCACAAAAATCCCACTGCACATTCCAATTCTTGACGTGCAGTCGGCTGCTACTGGTGTTGCTAGTTGTGACTGCTGATGACAGATGCCGTAGCAATCAATTCATGGAGTGAGTTGTATGTTTTGCGATACTCTGTCTCTGACAAGCAAGCAGAGGTGACATAGGCGCGAACACAGGAAGCTTGCAGCCCCTCGCTGCCTGCAGACACCGAACAGGCACACTAGGAGGGCGGCCTAAGTCGTCGGCGAAATGTGCTCATTCGCTTGTGTGCGACGTCAAGCTCTAAATAAGGCTGTCACTAGCGTGAGCGTTGCGTGAGCGTCGTGTAAAGTCGGAAAAGTCGTCTGCGTGGGTGAGTGCCATGTTTGGGGAGCGTTTCGTAGTTTGCGCAGTGCAATGGAGACGCGGAAAGTTGTTGTGGCCCAGTCTTTTGCAGTTGGACGACAAGAGTGGTACACAGTAGTAAAGTGCGAGGCAGCGCCTCCAGAATTTTTAACACACCAACATGCGCACACTGCCATGCAAGTGGAATAATTCACAGCCAGAAAATGTGTCAAGGCAGATACGAGCCAACGATTAGCAGCCACAATTGGCAAGCGTGCTGTAATGCGCACGAAGCACCCTCCTCCCACCACTACACTTAATTTAGAAACAGTACAAGTGTTCCCATAAGATTCTCAAACCTATGTCGCAAAGATCAGCCTTGCGCCGAATTCACAAAAATCCCACTGCACATTCCAATTCTTGACGTGCAGTCGGCTGCTACTGGTGTTGCTAGTTGTGACTGCTGATGACAGATGCCGTAGCAATCAATTCATGGAGTGAGTCGTATGTTTTGCGATACTCTGTCTCTGACAAGCAAGCAGAGGTGACATAGGCGCGAACACAGGAAGCTTGCAGCCCCTCGCTGCCTGCAGACACCGAACAGGCACACTAGGAGGGCGGCCTAAGTCGTCGGCGAAATGTGCTCATTCGCTTGTGTGCGACGTCAAGCTCTAAATAAGGCTGTCACTAGCGTGAGCGTTGCGTGAGCGTCGTGTAAAGTCGGAAAAGTCGTCTGCGTGGGTGAGTGCCATGTTTGGGGAGCGTTTCGTAGTTTGCGCAGTGCAATGGAGACGCGGAAAGTTGTTGTGGCCCAGTCTTTTGCAGTTGGACGACAAGAGTGGTACACAGTAGTAAAGTGCGAGGCAGCGCCTCCAGAATTTTTAACACACCAACATGCGCACACTGCCATGCAAGTGGAATAATTCACAGCCAGAAAATGTGTCAAGGCAGATACGAGCCAACGATTAGCAGCCACAATTGGCAAGCGTGCTGTAATGCGCACGAAGCACCCTCCTCCCACCACTACACTTAATTTAGAAACAGTACAAGTGTTCCCATAAGATTCTCAAACCTATGTCGCAAAGATCAGCCTTGCGCCGAATTCACAAAAATCCCACTGCACATTCCAATTCTTGACGTGCAGTCGGCTGCTACTGGTGTTGCTAGTTGTGACTGCTGATGACAGATGCCGTAGCAATCAATTCATGGAGTGAGTTGTATGTTTTGCGATACTCTGTCTCTGACAAGCAAGCAGAGGTGACATAGGCGCGAACACAGGAAGCTTGCAGCCCCTCGCTGCCTGCAGACACCGAACAGCCACACTAGGAGGGCGGCCGAAGTCGTCGGCGAAATGTGCTCATTCGCTTGTGTGCGACGTCAAGCTCTAAATAAGGCTGTCACTAGCGTGAGCGTTGCGTGAGCGTCGTGTAAAGTCGGAAAAGTCGTCTGCGTGGGTGAGTGCCATGTTTGGGGAGCGTTTCGTAGTTTGCGCAGTGCAATGGAGACGCGGAAAGTTGTTGTGGCCCAGTCTTTTGCAGTTGGACGACAAGAGTGGTACACAGTAGTAAAGTGCGAGGCAGTGAGTTGGCATGAACAGTCGAGTGCACAATGGGTCTTCAGATGTGCTTGTTACCTCAGGTGCTGTGTGATTGTCGACATGGAGTGAAAACGGAGCAACTTGTGACTGTCCCTTCAATTTAAGACGTTAAAAACGGACGGAATTTGCAGTCGTAATACCAGAGCATCGAAACTACTTGGAACTCTTGCGTATGTGAACGTGTCCGCGCCTTTGTACTCTGGTCCCTTCACCCCTGCAAACCAACCAACCATCGCGTCCGTGCACATGAGAGTAGCAAAGAACGGAGAACAGCGCAGCTTGGTTGTGCTTGGGGGCGTAGCTCAGTTGGTAGAGCGTTCGCTTTGCATGTGAAAGGTCCCGGGTTCAAGCCCCGGCGCCTCCATGTTTTGTGGTCAGTGCGTGGTAAGTGTTGGTCGCGGCGAGCCTAAAGGCACGCAAGATGTTGCAAAGCCAGCGTCACAGACTCGTATACTGACGTAAGGAGAGCAAGACGTAAATGTGAGGACCGGCTGTTGTCGAGGTGTCATCGAGTGCAAATCTGCCTTAGGTATAACGGCCTAACCTCAATGAAGTCTAGAGAGTGGACAACACGTTCGTCTACCTCAGAGCGTTGGCCGAACGCTATTTTCGACGTCGTGCGTGCCACTTTGATTTTGGCCAACTACGATTCGATACAGAATGCAGGAAACCTGAAAGACACCCTCACGGACACATTGAGAGTAGTGTTTGTCAGCGGAATAATGGGAGTGCAAGGGTCTGTGTCATTGATATGGCTGTATGTAGCGCAGTTCGTCAGCAGGGGGCGTAGCTCAGCTGGTAGAGCGCTCGCTTAGCATGCGAGAGGTACTGGGATCGATACCCAGCGCCTCCAGAATTTTTAACACACCAACATGCGCACACTGCCATGCAAGTGGAATAATTCACAGCCAGAAAATGTGTCAAGACAGATACGAGCCAACGATTAGCAGCCACAATTGGCAAGCGTGCTGTAATGCGCACGAAGCACCCTCCTCCCACCACTACACTTAATTTAGAAACAGTACAAGTGTTCCCATAAGATTCTCAAACCTATGTCGCAAAGATCAGCCTTGCGCCGAATTCACAAAAATCCCACTGCACATTCCAATTCTTGACGTGCAGTCGGCTGCTACTGGTGTTGCTAGTTGTGACTGCTGATGACAGATGCCGTAGCAATCAATTCATGGAGTGAGTTGTATGTTTTGCGATACTCTGTCTCTGACAAGCAAGCAGAGGTGACATAGGCGCGAACACAGGAAGCTTGCAGCCCCTCGCTGCCTGCAGACACCGAACAGCCACACTAGGAGGGCGGCCTAAGTCGTCGGCGAAATGTGCTCATTCGCTTGTGTGCGACGTCAAGCTCTAAATAAGGCTGTCACTAGCGTGAGCGTTGCGTGAGCGTCGTGTAAAGTCGGAAAAGTCGTCTGCGTGGGTGAGTGCCATGTTTGGGGAGCGTTTCGTAGTTTGCGCAGTGCAATGGAGACGCGGAAAGTTGTTGTGGCCCAGTCTTTTGCAGTTGGACGACAAGAGTGGTACACAGTAGTAAAGTGCGAGGCAGTGAGTTGGCATGAACAGTCGAGTGCACAATGGGTCTTCAGATGTGCTTGTTACCTCAGGTGCTGTGTGATTGTCGACATGGAGTGAAAACGGAGCAACTTGTGACTGTCCCTTCAATTTAAGACGTTAAAAACGGACGGAATTTGCAGTCGTAATACCAGAGCATCGAAAGTACTTGGAACTCTTGCGTATGTGAACGTGTCCGCGCCTTTGTACTCTGGTCCCTTCACCCCTGCAAACCAACCAACCATCGCGTCCGTGCACATGAGAGTAGCAAAGAACGGAGAACAGCGCAGCTTGGTTGTGCTTGGGGGCGTAGCTCAGTTGGTAGAGCGTTCGCTTTGCATATGAAAGGTCCCGGGTTCAAGCCCCGGCGCCTCCATGTTTTGTGGTCAGTGCGTGGTAAGTGTTGGTCGCGGCGAGCCTAAAGGCACGCAAGATGTTGCAAAGCCAGCGTCACAGACTCGTATACTGACGTAAGGAGAGCAAGACGTAAATGTGAGGACCGGCTGTTGTCGAGGTGTCATCGAGTGCAAATCTGCCTTAGGTATAACGGCCTAACCTCAATGAAGTCTAGAGAGTGGACAACACGTTCGTCTACCTCAGAGCGTTGGCCGAACGCTATTTTCGACGTCGTGCGTGCCACTTTGATTTTGGCCAACTACGATTCGATACAGAATGCAGGAAACCTGAAAGACACCCTCACGGACACATTGAGAGTAGTGTTTGTCAGCGGAATAATGGGAGTGCAAGGGTCTGTGTCATTGATATGGCTGTATGTAGCGCAGTTCGTCAGCAGGGGGCGTAGCTCAGATGGTAGAGCGCTCGCTTAGCATGCGAGAGGTACTGGGATCGATACCCAGCGCCTCCAGAATTTTTAACACACCAACATGCGCACACTGCCATGCAAGTGGAATAATTCACAGCCAGAAAATGTGTCAAGGCAGATACGAGCCAACGATTAGCAGCCACAATTGGCAAGCGTGCTGTAATGCGCACGAAGCACCCTCCTCCCACCACTACACTTAATTTAGAAACAGTACAAGTGTTCCCATAAGATTCTCAAACCTATGTCGCAAAGATCAGCCTTGCGCCGAATTCACAAAAATCCCACTGCACATTCCAATTCTTGACGTGCAGTCGGCTGCTACTGGTGTTGCTAGTTGTGACTGCTGATGACAGATGCCGTAGCAATCAATTCATGGAGTGAGTCGTATGTTTTGCGATACTCTGTCTCTGACAAGCAAGCAGAGGTGACATAGGCGCGAACACAGGAAGCTTGCAGCCCCTCGCTGCCTGCAGACACCGAACAGGCACACTAGGAGGGCGGCCTAAGTCGTCGGCGAAATGTGCTCATTCGCTTGTGTGCGACGTCAAGCTCTAAATAAGGCTGTCACTAGCGTGAGCGTTGCGTGAGCGTCGTGTAAAGTCGGAAAAGTCGTCTGCGTGGGTGAGTGCCATGTTTGGGGAGCGTTTCGTAGTTTGCGCAGTGCAATGGAGACGCGGAAAGTTGTTGTGGCCCAGTCTTTTGCAGTTGGACGACAAGAGTGGTACACAGTAGTAAAGTGCGAGGCAGCGCCTCCAGAATTTTTAACACACCAACATGCGCACACTGCCATGCAAGTGGAATAATTCACAGCCAGAAAATGTGTCAAGGCAGATACGAGCCAACGATTAGCAGCCACAATTGGCAAGCGTGCTGTAATGCGCACGAAGCACCCTCCTCCCACCACTACACTTAATTTAGAAACAGTACAAGTGTTCCCATAAGATTCTCAAACCTATGTCGCAAAGATCAGCCTTGCGCCGAATTCACAAAAATCCCACTGCACATTCCAATTCTTGACGTGCAGTCGGCTGCTACTGGTGTTGCTAGTTGTGACTGCTGATGACAGATGCCGTAGCAATCAATTCATGGAGTGAGTTGTATGTTTTGCGATACTCTGTCTCTGACAAGCAAGCAGAGGTGACATAGGCGCGAACACAGGAAGCTTGCAGCCCCTCGCTGCCTGCAGACACCGAACAGCCACACTAGGAGGGCGGCCGAAGTCGTCGGCGAAATGTGCTCATTCGCTTGTGTGCGACGTCAAGCTCTAAATAAGGCTGTCACTAGCGTGAGCGTTGCGTGAGCGTCGTGTAAAGTCGGAAAAGTCGTCTGCGTGGGTGAGTGCCATGTTTGGGGAGCGTTTCGTAGTTTGCGCAGTGCAATGGAGACGCGGAAAGTTGTTGTGGCCCAGTCTTTTGCAGTTGGACGACAAGAGTGGTACACAGTAGTAAAGTGCGAGGCAGTGAGTTGGCATGAACAGTCGAGTGCACAATGGGTCTTCAGATGTGCTTGTTACCTCAGGTGCTGTGTGATTGTCGACATGGAGTGAAAACGGAGCAACTTGTGACTGTCCCTTCAATTTAAGACGTTAAAAACGGACGGAATTTGCAGTCGTAATACCAGAGCATCGAAAGTACTTGGAACTCTTGCGTATGTGAACGTGTCCGCGCCTTTGTACTCTGGTCCCTTCACCCCTGCAAACCAACCAACCATCGCGTCCGTGCACATGAGAGTAGCAAAGAACGGAGAACAGCGCAGCTTGGTTGTGCTTGGGGGCGTAGCTCAGTTGGTAGAGCGTTCGCTTTGCATATGAAAGGTCCCGGGTTCAAGCCCCGGCGCCTCCATGTTTTGTGGTCAGTGCGTGGTAAGTGTTGGTCGCGGCGAGCCTAAAGGCACGCAAGATGTTGCAAAGCCAGCGTCACAGACTCGTATACTGACGTAAGGAGAGCAAGACGTAAATGTGAGGACCGGCTGTT
This sequence comes from Schistocerca americana, assembly GCF_021461395.2. Taxonomy (NCBI): domain Eukaryota; kingdom Metazoa; phylum Arthropoda; class Insecta; order Orthoptera; family Acrididae; genus Schistocerca; species Schistocerca americana. The sequence continues at coordinate 88,803 of NW_025725958.1, forward strand.
GTCGAGGTGTCATCGAGTGCAAATCTGCCTTAGGTATAACGGCCTAACCTCAATGAAGTCTAGAGAGTGGACAACACGTTCGTCTACCTCAGAGCGTTGGCCGAACGCTATTTTCGACGTCGTGCGTGCCACTTTGATTTTGGCCAACTACGATTCGATACAGAATGCAGGAAACCTGAAAGACACCCTCACGGACACATTGAGAGTAGTGTTTGTCAGCGGAATAATGGGAGTGCAAGGGTCTGTGTCATTGATATGGCTGTATGTAGCGCAGTTCGTCAGCAGGGGGCGTAGCTCAGATGGTAGAGCGCTCGCTTAGCATGCGAGAGGTACTGGGATCGATACCCAGCGCCTCCAGAATTTTTAACACACCAACATGCGCACACTGCCATGCAAGTGGAATAATTCACAGCCAGAAAATGTGTCAAGGCAGATACGAGCCAACGATTAGCAGCCACAATTGGCAAGCGTGCTGTAATGCGCACGAAGCACCCTCCTCCCACCACTACACTTAATTTAGAAACAGTACAAGTGTTCCCATAAGATTCTCAAACCTATGTCGCAAAGATCAGCCTTGCGCCGAATTCACAAAAATCCCACTGCACATTCCAATTCTTGACGTGCAGTCGGCTGCTACTGGTGTTGCTAGTTGTGACTGCTGATGACAGATGCCGTAGCAATCAATTCATGGAGTGAGTCGTATGTTTTGCGATACTCTGTCTCTGACAAGCAAGCAGAGGTGACATAGGCGCGAACACAGGAAGCTTGCAGCCCCTCGCTGCCTGCAGACACCGAACAGGCACACTAGGAGGGCGGCCTAAGTCGTCGGCGAAATGTGCTCATTCGCTTGTGTGCGACGTCAAGCTCTAAATAAGGCTGTCACTAGCGTGAGCGTTGCGTGAGCGTCGTGTAAAGTCGGAAAAGTCGTCTGCGTGGGTGAGTGCCATGTTTGGGGAGCGTTTCGTAGTTTGCGCAGTGCAATGGAGACGCGGAAAGTTGTTGTGGCCCAGTCTTTTGCAGTTGGACGACAAGAGTGGTACACAGTAGTAAAGTGCGAGGCAGCGCCTCCAGAATTTTTAACACACCAACATGCGCACACTGCCATGCAAGTGGAATAATTCACAGCCAGAAAATGTGTCAAGGCAGATACGAGCCAACGATTAGCAGCCACAATTGGCAAGCGTGCTGTAATGCGCACGAAGCACCCTCCTCCCACCACTACACTTAATTTAGAAACAGTACAAGTGTTCCCATAAGATTCTCAAACCTATGTCGCAAAGATCAGCCTTGCGCCGAATTCACAAAAATCCCACTGCACATTCCAATTCTTGACGTGCAGTCGGCTGCTACTGGTGTTGCTAGTTGTGACTGCTGATGACAGATGCCGTAGCAATCAATTCATGGAGTGAGTTGTATGTTTTGCGATACTCTGTCTCTGACAAGCAAGCAGAGGTGACATAGGCGCGAACACAGGAAGCTTGCAGCCCCTCGCTGCCTGCAGACACCGAACAGCCACACTAGGAGGGCGGCCGAAGTCGTCGGCGAAATGTGCTCATTCGCTTGTGTGCGACGTCAAGCTCTAAATAAGGCTGTCACTAGCGTGAGCGTTGCGTGAGCGTCGTGTAAAGTCGGAAAAGTCGTCTGCGTGGGTGAGTGCCATGTTTGGGGAGCGTTTCGTAGTTTGCGCAGTGCAATGGAGACGCGGAAAGTTGTTGTGGCCCAGTCTTTTGCAGTTGGACGACAAGAGTGGTACACAGTAGTAAAGTGCGAGGCAGTGAGTTGGCATGAACAGTCGAGTGCACAATGGGTCTTCAGATGTGCTTGTTACCTCAGGTGCTGTGTGATTGTCGACATGGAGTGAAAACGGAGCAACTTGTGACTGTCCCTTCAATTTAAGACGTTAAAAACGGACGGAATTTGCAGTCGTAATACCAGAGCATCGAAACTACTTGGAACTCTTGCGTATGTGAACGTGTCCGCGCCTTTGTACTCTGGTCCCTTCACCCCTGCAAACCAACCAACCATCGCGTCCGTGCACATGAGAGTAGCAAAGAACGGAGAACAGCGCAGCTTGGTTGTGCTTGGGGGCGTAGCTCAGTTGGTAGAGCGTTCGCTTTGCATGTGAAAGGTCCCGGGTTCAAGCCCCGGCGCCTCCATGTTTTGTGGTCAGTGCGTGGTAAGTGTTGGTCGCGGCGAGCCTAAAGGCACGCAAGATGTTGCAAAGCCAGCGTCACAGACTCGTATACTGACGTAAGGAGAGCAAGACGTAAATGTGAGGACCGGCTGTTGTCGAGGTGTCATCGAGTGCAAATCTGCCTTAGGTATAACGGCCTAACCTCAATGAAGTCTAGAGAGTGGACAACACGTTCGTCTACCTCAGAGCGTTGGCCGAACGCTATTTTCGACGTCGTGCGTGCCACTTTGATTTTGGCCAACTACGATTCGATACAGAATGCAGGAAACCTGAAAGACACCCTCACGGACACATTGAGAGTAGTGTTTGTCAGCGGAATAATGGGAGTGCAAGGGTCTGTGTCATTGATATGGCTGTATGTAGCGCAGTTCGTCAGCAGGGGGCGTAGCTCAGCTGGTAGAGCGCTCGCTTAGCATGCGAGAGGTACTGGGATCGATACCCAGCGCCTCCAGAATTTTTAACACACCAACATGCGCACACTGCCATGCAAGTGGAATAATTCACAGCCAGAAAATGTGTCAAGACAGATACGAGCCAACGATTAGCAGCCACAATTGGCAAGCGTGCTGTAATGCGCACGAAGCACCCTCCTCCCACCACTACACTTAATTTAGAAACAGTACAAGTGTTCCCATAAGATTCTCAAACCTATGTCGCAAAGATCAGCCTTGCGCCGAATTCACAAAAATCCCACTGCACATTCCAATTCTTGACGTGCAGTCGGCTGCTACTGGTGTTGCTAGTTGTGACTGCTGATGACAGATGCCGTAGCAATCAATTCATGGAGTGAGTTGTATGTTTTGCGATACTCTGTCTCTGACAAGCAAGCAGAGGTGACATAGGCGCGAACACAGGAAGCTTGCAGCCCCTCGCTGCCTGCAGACACCGAACAGCCACACTAGGAGGGCGGCCTAAGTCGTCGGCGAAATGTGCTCATTCGCTTGTGTGCGACGTCAAGCTCTAAATTAGGCTGTCACTAGCGTGAGCGTTGCGTGAGCGTCGTGTAAAGTCGGAAAAGTCGTCTGCGTGGGTGAGTGCCATGTTTGGGGAGCGTTTCGTAGTTTGCGCAGTGCAATGGAGACGCGGAAAGTTGTTGTGGCCCAGTCTTTTGCAGTTGGACGACAAGAGTGGTACACAGTAGTAAAGTGCGAGGCAGTGAGTTGGCATGAACAGTCGAGTGCACAATGGGTCTTCAGATGTGCTTGTTACCTCAGGTGCTGTGTGATTGTCGACATGGAGTGAAAACGGAGCAACTTGTGACTGTCCCTTCAATTTAAGACGTTAAAAACGGACGGAATTTGCAGTCGTAATACCAGAGCATCGAAAGTACTTGGAACTCTTGCGTATGTGAACGTGTCCGCGCCTTTGTACTCTGGTCCCTTCACCCCTGCAAACCAACCAACCATCGCGTCCGTGCACATGAGAGTAGCAAAGAACGGAGAACAGCGCAGCTTGGTTGTGCTTGGGGGCGTAGCTCAGTTGGTAGAGCGTTCGCTTTGCATATGAAAGGTCCCGGGTTGAAGCCCCGGCGCCTCCATGTTTTGTGGTCAGTGCGTGGTAAGTGTTGGTCGCGGCGAGCCTAAAGGCACGCAAGATGTTGCAAAGCCAGCGTCACAGACTCGTATACTGACGTAAGGAGAGCAAGACGTAAATGTGAGGACCGGCTGTTGTCGAGGTGTCATCGAGTGCAAATCTGCCTTAGGTATAACGGCCTAACCTCAATGAAGTCTAGAGAGTGGACAACACGTTCGTCTACCTCAGAGCGTTGGCCGAACGCTATTTTCGACGTCGTGCGTGCCACTTTGATTTTGGCCAACTACGATTCGATACAGAATGCAGGAAACCTGAAAGACACCCTCACGGACACATTGAGAGTAGTGTTTGTCAGCGGAATAATGGGAGTGCAAGGGTCTGTGTCATTGATATGGCTGTATGTAGCGCAGTTCGTCAGCAGGGGGCGTAGCTCAGATGGTAGAGCGCTCGCTTAGCATGCGAGAGGTACTGGGATCGATACCCAGCGCCTCCAGAATTTTTAACACACCAACATGCGCACACTGCCATGCAAGTGGAATAATTCACAGCCAGAAAATGTGTCAAGGCAGATACGAGCCAACGATTAGCAGCCACAATTGGCAAGCGTGCTGTAATGCGCACGAAGCACCCTCCTCCCACCACTACACTTAATTTAGAAACAGTACAAGTGTTCCCATAAGATTCTCAAACCTATGTCGCAAAGATCAGCCTTGCGCCGAATTCACAAAAATCCCACTGCACATTCCAATTCTTGACGTGCAGTCGGCTGCTACTGGTGTTGCTAGTTGTGACTGCTGATGACAGATGCCGTAGCAATCAATTCATGGAGTGAGTTGTATGTTTTGCGATACTCTGTCTCTGACAAGCAAGCAGAGGTGACATAGGCGCGAACACAGGAAGCTTGCAGCCCCTCGCTGCCTGCAGACACCGAACAGGCACACTAGGAGGGCGGCCTAAGTCGTCGGCGAAATGTGCTCATTCGCTTGTGTGCGACGTCAAGCTCTAAATAAGGCTGTCACTAGCGTGAGCGTTGCGTGAGCGTCGTGCAAAGTCGGAAAAGTCGTCTGCGTGGGTGAGTGCCATGTTTGGGGAGCGTTTCGTAGTTTGCGCAGTGCAATGGAGACGCGGAAAGTTGTTGTGGCCCAGTCTTTTGCAGTTGGACGACAAGAGTGGTACACAGTAGTAAAGTGCGAGGCAGCGCCTCCAGAATTTTTAACACACCAACATGCGCACACTGCCATGCAAGTGGAATAATTCACAGCCAGAAAATGTGTCAAGGCAGATACGAGCCAACGATTAGCAGCCACAATTGGCAAGCGTGCTGTAATGCGCACGAAGCACCCTCCTCCCACCACTACACTTAATTTAGAAACAGTACAAGTGTTCCCATAAGATTCTCAAACCTATGTCGCAAAGATCAGCCTTGCGCCGAATTCACAAAAATCCCACTGCACATTCCAATTCTTGACGTGCAGTCGGCTGCTACTGGTGTTGCTAGTTGTGACTGCTGATGACAGATGCCGTAGCAATCAATTCATGGAGTGAGTCGTATGTTTTGCGATACTCTGTCTCTGACAAGCAAGCAGAGGTGACATAGGCGCGAACACAGGAAGCTTGCAGCCCCTCGCTGCCTGCAGACACCGAACAGGCACACTAGGAGGGCGGCCTAAGTCGTCGGCGAAATGTGCTCATTCGCTTGTGTGCGACGTCAAGCTCTAAATAAGGCTGTCACTAGCGTGAGCGTTGCGTGAGCGTCGTGTAAAGTCGGAAAAGTCGTCTGCGTGGGTGAGTGCCATGTTTGGGGAGCGTTTCGTAGTTTGCGCAGTGCAATGGAGACGCGGAAAGTTGTTGTGGCCCAGTCTTTTGCAGTTGGACGACAAGAGTGGTACACAGTAGTAAAGTGCGAGGCAGCGCCTCCAGAATTTTTAACACACCAACATGCGCACACTGCCATGCAAGTGGAATAATTCACAGCCAGAAAATGTGTCAAGGCAGATACGAGCCAACGATTAGCAGCCACAATTGGCAAGCGTGCTGTAATGCGCACGAAGCACCCTCCTCCCACCACTACACTTAATTTAGAAACAGTACAAGTGTTCCCATAAGATTCTCAAACCTATGTCGCAAAGATCAGCCTTGCGCCGAATTCACAAAAATCCCACTGCACATTCCAATTCTTGACGTGCAGTCGGCTGCTACTGGTGTTGCTAGTTGTGACTGCTGATGACAGATGCCGTAGCAATCAATTCATGGAGTGAGTTGTATGTTTTGCGATACTCTGTCTCTGACAAGCAAGCAGAGGTGACATAGGCGCGAACACAGGAAGCTTGCAGCCCCTCGCTGCCTGCAGACACCGAACAGCCACACTAGGAGGGCGGCCGAAGTCGTCGGCGAAATGTGCTCATTCGCTTGTGTGCGACGTCAAGCTCTAAATAAGGCTGTCACTAGCGTGAGCGTTGCGTGAGCGTCGTGTAAAGTCGGAAAAGTCGTCTGCGTGGGTGAGTGCCATGTTTGGGGAGCGTTTCGTAGTTTGCGCAGTGCAATGGAGACGCGGAAAGTTGTTGTGGCCCAGTCTTTTGCAGTTGGACGACAAGAGTGGTACACAGTAGTAAAGTGCGAGGCAGTGAGTTGGCATGAACAGTCGAGTGCACAATGGGTCTTCAGATGTGCTTGTTACCTCAGGTGCTGTGTGATTGTCGACATGGAGTGAAAACGGAGCAACTTGTGACTGTCCCTTCAATTTAAGACGTTAAAAACGGACGGAATTTGCAGTCGTAATACCAGAGCATCGAAACTACTTGGAACTCTTGCGTATGTGAACGTGTCCGCGCCTTTGTACTCTGGTCCCTTCACCCCTGCAAACCAACCAACCATCGCGTCCGTGCACATGAGAGTAGCAAAGAACGGAGAACAGCGCAGCTTGGTTGTGCTTGGGGGCGTAGCTCAGTTGGTAGAGCGTTCGCTTTGCATGTGAAAGGTCCCGGGTTCAAGCCCCGGCGCCTCCATGTTTTGTGGTCAGTGCGTGGTAAGTGTTGGTCGCGGCGAGCCTAAAGGCACGCAAGATGTTGCAAAGCCAGCGTCACAGACTCGTATACTGACGTAAGGAGAGCAAGACGTAAATGTGAGGACCGGCTGTTGTCGAGGTGTCATCGAGTGCAAATCTGCCTTAGGTATAACGGCCTAACCTCAATGAAGTCTAGAGAGTGGACAACACGTTCGTCTACCTCAGAGCGTTGGCCGAACGCTATTTTCGACGTCGTGCGTGCCACTTTGATTTTGGCCAACTACGATTCGATACAGAATGCAGGAAACCTGAAAGACACCCTCACGGACACATTGAGAGTAGTGTTTGTCAGCGGAATAATGGGAGTGCAAGGGTCTGTGTCATTGATATGGCTGTATGTAGCGCAGTTCGTCAGCAGGGGGCGTAGCTCAGCTGGTAGAGCGCTCGCTTAGCATGCGAGAGGTACTGGGATCGATACCCAGCGCCTCCAGAATTTTTAACACACCAACATGCGCACACTGCCATGCAAGTGGAATAATTCACAGCCAGAAAATGTGTCAAGACAGATACGAGCCAACGATTAGCAGCCACAATTGGCAAGCGTGCTGTAATGCGCACGAAGCACCCTCCTCCCACCACTACACTTAATTTAGAAACAGTACAAGTGTTCCCATAAGATTCTCAAACCTATGTCGCAAAGATCAGCCTTGCGCCGAATTCACAAAAATCCCACTGCACATTCCAATTCTTGACGTGCAGTCGGCTGCTACTGGTGTTGCTAGTTGTGACTGCTGATGACAGATGCCGTAGCAATCAATTCATGGAGTGAGTTGTATGTTTTGCGATACTCTGTCTCTGACAAGCAAGCAGAGGTGACATAGGCGCGAACACAGGAAGCTTGCAGCCCCTCGCTGCCTGCAGACACCGAACAGCCACACTAGGAGGGCGGCCTAAGTCGTCGGCGAAATGTGCTCATTCGCTTGTGTGCGACGTCAAGCTCTAAATAAGGCTGTCACTAGCGTGAGCGTTGCGTGAGCGTCGTGTAAAGTCGGAAAAGTCGTCTGCGTGGGTGAGTGCCATGTTTGGGGAGCGTTTCGTAGTTTGCGCAGTGCAATGGAGACGCGGAAAGTTGTTGTGGCCCAGTCTTTTGCAGTTGGACGACAAGAGTGGTACACAGTAGTAAAGTGCGAGGCAGTGAGTTGGCATGAACAGTCGAGTGCACAATGGGTCTTCAGATGTGCTTGTTACCTCAGGTGCTGTGTGATTGTCGACATGGAGTGAAAACGGAGCAACTTGTGACTGTCCCTTCAATTTAAGACGTTAAAAACGGACGGAATTTGCAGTCGTAATACCAGAGCATCGAAACTACTTGGAACTCTTGCGTATGTGAACGTGTCCGCGCCTTTGTACTCTGGTCCCTTCACCCCTGCAAACCAACCAACCATCGCGTCCGTGCACATGAGAGTAGCAAAGAACGGAGAACAGCGCAGCTTGGTTGTGCTTGGGGGCGTAGCTCAGTTGGTAGAGCGTTCGCTTTGCATGTGAAAGGTCCCGGGTTCAAGCCCCGGCGCCTCCATGTTTTGTGGTCAGTGCGTGGTAAGTGTTGGTCGCGGCGAGCCTAAAGGCACGCAAGATGTTGCAAAGCCAGCGTCACAGACTCGTATACTGACGTAAGGAGAGCAAGACGTAAATGTGAGGACCGGCTGTTGTCGAGGTGTCATCGAGTGCAAATCTGCCTTAGGTATAACGGCCTAACCTCAATGAAGTCTAGAGAGTGGACAACACGTTCGTCTACCTCAGAGCGTTGGCCGAACGCTATTTTCGACGTCGTGCGTGCCACTTTGATTTTGGCCAACTACGATTCGATACAGAATGCAGGAAACCTGAAAGACACCCTCACGGACACATTGAGAGTAGTGTTTGTCAGCGGAATAATGGGAGTGCAAGGGTCTGTGTCATTGATATGGCTGTATGTAGCGCAGTTCGTCAGCAGGGGGCGTAGCTCAGCTGGTAGAGCGCTCGCTTAGCATGCGAGAGGTACTGGGATCGATACCCAGCGCCTCCAGAATTTTTAACACACCAACATGCGCACACTGCCATGCAAGTGGAATAATTCACAGCCAGAAAATGTGTCAAGACAGATACGAGCCAACGATTAGCAGCCACAATTGGCAAGCGTGCTGTAATGCGCACGAAGCACCCTCCTCCCACCACTACACTTAATTTAGAAACAGTACAAGTGTTCCCATAAGATTCTCAAACCTATGTCGCAAAGATCAGCCTTGCGCCGAATTCACAAAAATCCCACTGCACATTCCAATTCTTGATGTGCAGTCGGCTGCTACTGGTGTTGCTAGTTGTGACTGCTGATGACAGATGCCGTAGCAATCAATTCATGGAGTGAGTTGTATGTTTTGCGATACTCTGTCTCTGACAAGCAAGCAGAGGTGACATAGGCGCGAACACAGGAAGCTTGCAGCCCCTCGCTGCCTGCAGACACCGAACAGCCACACTAGGAGGGCGGCCTAAGTCGTCGGCGAAATGTGCTCATTCGCTTGTGTGCGACGTCAAGCTCTAAATAAGGCTGTCACTAGCGTGAGCGTTGCGTGAGCGTCGTGTAAAGTCGGAAAAGTCGTCTGCGTGGGTGAGTGCCATGTTTGGGGAGCGTTTCGTAGTTTGCGCAGTGCAATGGAGACGCGGAAAGTTGTTGTGGCCCAGTCTTTTGCAGTTGGACGACAAGAGTGGTACACAGTAGTAAAGTGCGAGGCAGTGAGTTGGCATGAACAGTCGAGTGCACAATGGGTCTTCAGATGTGCTTGTTACCTCAGGTGCTGTGTGATTGTCGACATGGAGTGAAAACGGAGCAACTTGTGACTGTCCCTTCAATTTAAGACGTTAAAAACGGACGGAATTTGCAGTCGTAATACCAGAGCATCGAAAGTACTTGGAACTCTTGCGTATGTGAACGTGTCCGCGCCTTTGTACTCTGGTCCCTTCACCCCTGCAAACCAACCAACCATCGCGTCCGTGCACATGAGAGTAGCAAAGAACGGAGAACAGCGCAGCTTGGTTGTGCTTGGGGGCGTAGCTCAGTTGGTAGAGCGTTCGCTTTGCATATGAAAGGTCCCGGGTTCAAGCCCCGGCGCCTCCATGTTTTGTGGTCAGTGCGTGGTAAGTGTTGGTCGCGGCGAGCCTAAAGGCACGCAAGATGTTGCAAAGCCAGCGTCACAGACTCGTATACTGACGTAAGGAGAGCAAGACGTAAATGTGAGGACCGGCTGTTGTCGAGGTGTCATCGAGTGCAAATCTGCCTTAGGTATAACGGCCTAACCTCAATGAAGTCTAGAGAGTGGACAACACGTTCGTCTACCTCAGAGCGTTGGCCGAACGCTATTTTCGACGTCGTGCGTGCCACTTTGATTTTGGCCAACTACGATTCGATACAGAATGCAGGAAACCTGAAAGACACCCTCACGGACACATTGAGAGTAGTGTTTGTCAGCGGAATAATGGGAGTGCAAGGGTCTGTGTCATTGATATGGCTGTATGTAGCGCAGTTCGTCAGCAGGGGGCGTAGCTCAGCTGGTAGAGCGCTCGCTTAGCATGCGAGAGGTACTGGGATCGATACCCAGCGCCTCCAGAATTTTTAACACACCAACATGCGCACACTGCCATGCAAGTGGAATAATTCACAGCCAGAAAATGTGTCAAGACAGATACGAGCCAACGATTAGCAGCCACAATTGGCAAGCGTGCTGTAATGCGCACGAAGCACCCTCCTCCCACCACTACACTTAATTTAGAAACAGTACAAGTGTTCCCATAAGATTCTCAAACCTATGTCGCAAAGATCAGCCTTGCGCCGAATTCACAAAAATCCCACTGCACATTCCAATTCTTGATGTGCAGTCGGCTGCTACTGGTGTTGCTAGTTGTGACTGCTGATGACAGATGCCGTAGCAATCAATTCATGGAGTGAGTTGTATGTTTTGCGATACTCTGTCTCTGACAAGCAAGCAGAGGTGACATAGGCGCGAACACAGGAAGCTTGCAGCCCCTCGCTGCCTGCAGACACCGAACAGCCACACTAGGAGGGCGGCCTAAGTCGTCGGCGAAATGTGCTCATTCGCTTGTGTGCGACGTCAAGCTCTAAATAAGGCTGTCACTAGCGTGAGCGTTGCGTGAGCGTCGTGTAAAGTCGGAAAAGTCGTCTGCGTGGGTGAGTGCCATGTTTGGGGAGCGTTTCGTAGTTTGCGCAGTGCAATGGAGACGCGGAAAGTTGTTGTGGCCCAGTCTTTTGCAGTTGGACGACAAGAGTGGTACACAGTAGTAAAGTGCGAGGCAGTGAGTTGGCATGAACAGTCGAGTGCACAATGGGTCTTCAGATGTGCTTGTTACCTCAGGTGCTGTGTGATTGTCGACATGGAGTGAAAACGGAGCAACTTGTGACTGTCCCTTCAATTTAAGACGTTAAAAACGGACGGAATTTGCAGTCGTAATACCAGAGCATCGAAAGTACTTGGAACTCTTGCGTATGTGAACGTGTCCGCGCCTTTGTACTCTGGTCCCTTCACCCCTGCAAACCAACCAACCATCGCGTCCGTGCACATGAGAGTAGCAAAGAACGGAGAACAGCGCAGCTTGGTTGTGCTTGGGGGCGTAGCTCAGTTGGTAGAGCGTTCGCTTTGCATATGAAAGGTCCCGGGTTCAAGCCCCGGCGCCTCCATGTTTTGTGGTCAGTGCGTGGTAAGTGTTGGTCGCGGCGAGCCTAAAGGCACGCAAGATGTTGCAAAGCCAGCGTCACAGACTCGTATACTGACGTAAGGAGAGCAAGACGTAAATGTGAGGACCGGCTGTTGTCGAGGTGTCATCGAGTGCAAATCTGCCTTAGGTATAACGGCCTAACCTCAATGAAGTCTAGAGAGTGGACAACACGTTCGTCTACCTCAGAGCGTTGGCCGAACGCTATTTTCGACGTCGTGCGTGCCACTTTGATTTTGGCCAACTACGATTCGATACAGAATGCAGGAAACCTGAAAGACACCCTCACGGACACATTGAGAGTAGTGTTTGTCAGCGGAATAATGGGAGTGCAAGGGTCTGTGTCATTGATATGGCTGTATGTAGCGCAGTTCGTCAGCAGGGGGCGTAGCTCAGATGGTAGAGCGCTCGCTTAGCATGCGAGAGGTACTGGGATCGATACCCAGCGCCTCCAGAATTTTTAACACACCAACATGCGCACACTGCCATGCAAGTGGAATAATTCACAGCCAGAAAATGTGTCAAGGCAGATACGAGCCAACGATTAGCAGCCACAATTGGCAAGCGTGCTGTAATGCGCACGAAGCACCCTCCTCCCACCACTACACTTAATTTAGAAACAGTACAAGTGTTCCCATAAGATTCTCAAACCTATGTCGCAAAGATCAGCCTTGCGCCGAATTCACAAAAATCCCACTGCACATTCCAATTCTTGACGTGCAGTCGGCTGCTACTGGTGTTGCTAGTTGTGACTGCTGATGACAGATGCCGTAGCAATCAATTCATGGAGTGAGTTGTATGTTTTGCGATACTCTGTCTCTGACAAGCAAGCAGAGGTGACATAGGCGCGAACACAGGAAGCTTGCAGCCCCTCGCTGCCTGCAGACACCGAACAGCCACACTAGGAGGGCGGCCTAAGTCGTCGGCGAAATGTGCTCATTCGCTTGTGTGCGACGTCAAGCTCTAAATAAGGCTGTCACTAGCGTGAGCGTTGCGTGAGCGTCGTGTAAAGTCGGAAAAGTCGTCTGCGTGGGTGAGTGCCATGTTTGGGGAGCGTTTCGTAGTTTGCGCAGTGCAATGGAGACGCGGAAAGTTGTTGTGGCCCAGTCTTTTGCAGTTGGACGACAAGAGTGGTACACAGTAGTAAAGTGCGAGGCAGCGCCTCCAGAATTTTTAACACACCAACATGCGCACACTGCCATGCAAGTGGAATAATTCACAGCCAGAAAATGTGTCAAGGCAGATACGAGCCAACGATTAGCAGCCACAATTGGCAAGCGTGCTGTAATGCGCACGAAGCACCCTCCTCCCACCACTACACTTAATTTAGAAACAGTACAAGTGTTCCCATAAGATTCTCAAACCTATGTCGCAAAGATCAGCCTTGCGCCGAATTCACAAAAATCCCACTGCACATTCCAATTCTTGACGTGCAGTCGGCTGCTACTGGTGTTGCTAGTTGTGACTGCTGATGACAGATGCCGTAGCAATCAATTCATGGAGTGAGTTGTATGTTTTGCGATACTCTGTCTCTGACAAGCAAGCAGAGGTGACATAGGCGCGAACACAGGAAGCTTGCAGCCCCTCGCTGCCTGCAGACACCGAACAGCCACACTAGGAGGGCGGCCTAAGTCGTCGGCGAAATGTGCTCATTCGCTTGTGTGCGACGTCAAGCTCTAAATAAGGCTGTCACTAGCGTGAGCGTTGCGTGAGCGTCGTGTAAAGTCGGAAAAGTCGTCTGCGTGGGTGAGTGCCATGTTTGGGGAGCGTTTCGTAGTTTGCGCAGTGCAATGGAGACGCGGAAAGTTGTTGTGGCCCAGTCTTTTGCAGTTGGACGACAAGAGTGGTACACAGTAGTAAAGTGCGAGGCAGCGCCTCCAGAATTTTTAACACACCAACATGCGCACACTGCCATGCAAGTGGAATAATTCACAGCCAGAAAATGTGTCAAGGCAGATACGAGCCAACGATTAGCAGCCACAATTGGCAAGCGTGCTGTAATGCGCACGAAGCACCCTCCTCCCACCACTACACTTAATTTAGAAACAGTACAAGTGTTCCCATAAGATTCTCAAACCTATGTCGCAAAGATCAGCCTTGCGCCGAATTCACAAAAATCCCACTGCACATTCCAATTCTTGACGTGCAGTCGGCTGCTACTGGTGTTGCTAGTTGTGACTGCTGATGACAGATGCCGTAGCAATCAATTCATGGAGTGAGTCGTATGTTTTGCGATACTCTGTCTCTGACAAGCAAGCAGAGGTGACATAGGCGCGAACACAGGAAGCTTGCAGCCCCTCGCTGCCTGCAGACACCGAACAGCCACACTAGGAGGGCGGCCTAAGTCGTCGGCGAAATGTGCTCATTCGCTTGTGTGCGACGTCAAGCTCTAAATAAGGCTGTCACTAGCGTGAGCGTTGCGTGAGCGTCGTGTAAAGTCGGAAAAGTCGTCTGCGTGGGTGAGTGCCATGTTTGGGGAGCGTTTCGTAGTTTGCGCAGTGCAATGGAGACGCGGAAAGTTGTTGTGGCCCAGTCTTTTGCAGTTGGACGACAAGAGTGGTACACAGTAGTAAAGTGCGAGGCAGCGCCTCCAGAATTTTTAACACACCAACATGCGCACACTGCCATGCAAGTGGAATAATTCACAGCCAGAAAATGTGTCAAGGCAGATACGAGCCAACGATTAGCAGCCACAATTGGCAAGCGTGCTGTAATGCGCACGAAGCACCCTCCTCCCACCACTACACTTAATTTAGAAACAGTACAAGTGTTCCCATAAGATTCTCAAACCTATGTCGCAAAGATCAGCCTTGCGCCGAATTCACAAAAATCCCACTGCACATTCCAATTCTTGACGTGCAGTCGGCTGCTACTGGTGTTGCTAGTTGTGACTGCTGATGACAGATGCCGTAGCAATCAATTCATGGAGTGAGTTGTATGTTTTGCGATACTCTGTCTCTGACAAGCAAGCAGAGGTGACATAGGCGCGAACACAGGAAGCTTGCAGCCCCTCGCTGCCTGCAGACACCGAACAGCCACACTAGGAGTTCGGCCTAAGTCGTCGGCGAAATGTGCTCATTCGCTTGTGTGCGACGTCAAGCTCTAAATAAGGCTGTCACTAGCGTGAGCGTTGCGTGAGCGTCGTGTAAAGTCGGAAAAGTCGTCTGCGTGGGTGAGTGCCATGTTTGGGGAGCGTTTCGTAGTTTGCGCAGTGCAATGGAGACGCGGAAAGTTGTTGTGGCCCAGTCTTTTGCAGTTGGACGACAAGAGTGGTACACAGTAGTAAAGTGCGAGGCAGCGCCTCCAGAATTTTTAACACACCAACATGCGCACACTGCCATGCAAGTGGAATAATTCACAGCCAGAAAATGTGTCAAGGCAGATACGAGCCAACGATTAGCAGCCACAATTGGCAAGCGTGCTGTAATGCGCACGAAGCACCCTCCTCCCACCACTACACTTAATTTAGAAACAGTACAAGTGTTCCCATAAGATTCTCAAACCTATGTCGCAAAGATCAGCCTTGCGCCGAATTCACAAAAATCCCACTGCACATTCCAATTCTTGATGTGCAGTCGGCTGCTACTGGTGTTGCTAGTTGTGACTGCTGATGACAGATGCCGTAGCAATCAATTCATGGAGTGAGTTGTATGTTTTGCGATACTCTGTCTCTGACAAGCAAGCAGAGGTGACATAGGCGCGAACACAGGAAGCTTGCAGCCCCTCGCTGCCTGCAGACACCGAACAGCCACACTAGGAGGGCGGCCTAAGTCGTCGGCGAAATGTGCTCATTCGCTTGTGTGCGACGTCAAGCTCTAAATAAGGCTGTCACTAGCGTGAGCGTTGCGTGAGCGTCGTGTAAAGTCGGAAAAGTCGTCTGCGTGGGTGAGTGCCATGTTTGGGGAGCGTTTCGTAGTTTGCGCAGTGCAATGGAGACGCGGAAAGTTGTTGTGGCCCAGTCTTTTGCAGTTGGACGACAAGAGTGGTACACAGTAGTAAAGTGCGAGGCAGTGAGTTGGCATGAACAGTCGAGTGCACAATGGGTCTTCAGATGTGCTTGTTACCTCAGGTGCTGTGTGATTGTCGACATGGAGTGAAAACGGAGCAACTTGTGACTGTCCCTTCAATTTAAGACGTTAAAAACGGACGGAATTTGCAGTCGTAATACCAGAGTATCGAAAGTACTTGGAACTCTTGCGTATGTGAACGTGTCCGCGCCTTTGTACTCTGGTCCCTTCACCCCTGCAAACCAACCAACCATCGCGTCCGTGCACATGAGAGTAGCAAAGAACGGAGAACAGCGCAGCTTGGTTGTGCTTGGGGGCGTAGCTCAGTTGGTAGAGCGTTCGCTTTGCATATGAAAGGTCCCGGGTTCAAGCCCCGGCGCCTCCATGTTTTGTGGTCAGTGCGTGGTAAGTGTTGGTCGCGGCGAGCCTAAAGGCACGCAAGATGTTGCAAAGCCAGCGTCACAGACTCGTATACTGACGTAAGGAGAGCAAGACGTAAATGTGAGGACCGGCTGTTGTCGAGGTGTCATCGAGTGCAAATCTGCCTTAGGTATAACGGCCTAACCTCAATGAAGTCTAGAGAGTGGACAACACGTTCGTCTACCTCAGAGCGTTGGCCGAACGCTATTTTCGACGTCGTGCGTGCCACTTTGATTTTGGCCAACTACGATTCGATACAGAATGCAGGAAACCTGAAAGACACCCTCACGGACACATTGAGAGTAGTGTTTGTCAGCGGAATAATGGGAGTGCAAGGGTCTGTGTCATTGATATGGCTGTATGTAGCGCAGTTCGTCAGCAGGGGGCGTAGCTCAGATGGTAGAGCGCTCGCTTAGCATGCGAGAGGTACTGGGATCGATACCCAGCGCCTCCAGAATTTTTAACACACCAACATGCGCACACTGCCATGCAAGTGGAATAATTCACAGCCAGAAAATGTGTCAAGGCAGATACGAGCCAACGATTAGCAGCCACAATTGGCAAGCGTGCTGTAATGCGCACGAAGCACCCTCCTCCCACCACTACACTTAATTTAGAAACAGTACAAGTGTTCCCATAAGATTCTCAAACCTATGTCGCAAAGATCAGCCTTGCGCCGAATTCACAAAAATCCCACTGCACATTCCAATTCTTGACGTGCAGTCGGCTGCTACTGGTGTTGCTAGTTGTGACTGCTGATGACAGATGCCGTAGCAATCAATTCATGGAGTGAGTTGTATGTTTTGCGATACTCTGTCTCTGACAAGCAAGCAGAGGTGACATAGGCGCGAACACAGGAAGCTTGCAGCCCCTCGCTGCCTGCAGACACCGAACAGCCACACTAGGAGGGCGGCCTAAGTCGTCGGCGAAATGTGCTCATTCGCTTGTGTGCGACGTCAAGCTCTAAATAAGGCTGTCACTAGCGTGAGCGTTGCGTGAGCGTCGTGTAAAGTCGGAAAAGTCGTCTGCGTGGGTGAGTGCCATGTTTGGGGAGCGTTTCGTAGTTTGCGCAGTGCAATGGAGACGCGGAAAGTTGTTGTGGCCCAGTCTTTTGCAGTTGGACGACAAGAGTGGTACACAGTAGTAAAGTGCGAGGCAGCGCCTCCAGAATTTTTAACACACCAACATGCGCACACTGCCATGCAAGTGGAATAATTCACAGCCAGAAAATGTGTCAAGGCAGATACGAGCCAACGATTAGCAGCCACAATTGGCAAGCGTGCTGTAATGCGCACGAAGCACCCTCCTCCCACCACTACACTTAATTTAGAAACAGTACAAGTGTTCCCATAAGATTCTCAAACCTATGTCGCAAAGATCAGCCTTGCGCCGAATTCACAAAAATCCCACTGCACATTCCAATTCTTGACGTGCAGTCGGCTGCTACTGGTGTTGCTAGTTGTGACTGCTGATGACAGATGCCGTAGCAATCAATTCATGGAGTGAGTCGTATGTTTTGCGATACTCTGTCTCTGACAAGCAAGCAGAGGTGACATAGGCGCGAACACAGGAAGCTTGCAGCCCCTCGCTGCCTGCAGACACCGAACAGCCACACTAGGAGGGCGGCCTAAGTCGTCGGCGAAATGTGCTCATTCGCTTGTGTGCGACGTCAAGCTCTAAATAAGGCTGTCACTAGCGTGAGCGTTGCGTGAGCGTCGTGTAAAGTCGGAAAAGTCGTCTGCGTGGGTGAGTGCCATGTTTGGGGAGCGTTTCGTAGTTTGCGCAGTGCAATGGAGACGCGGAAAGTTGTTGTGGCCCAGTCTTTTGCAGTTGGACGACAAGAGTGGTACACAGTAGTAAAGTGCGAGGCAGCGCCTCCAGAATTTTTAACACACCAACATGCGCACACTGCCATGCAAGTGGAATAATTCACAGCCAGAAAATGTGTCAAGGCAGATACGAGCCAACGATTAGCAGCCACAATTGGCAAGCGTGCTGTAATGCGCACGAAGCACCCTCCTCCCACCACTACACTTAATTTAGAAACAGTACAAGTGTTCCCATAAGATTCTCAAACCTATGTCGCAAAGATCAGCCTTGCGCCGAATTCACAAAAATCCCACTGCACATTCCAATTCTTGACGTGCAGTCGGCTGCTACTGGTGTTGCTAGTTGTGACTGCTGATGACAGATGCCGTAGCAATCAATTCATGGAGTGAGTTGTATGTTTTGCGATACTCTGTCTCTGACAAGCAAGCAGAGGTGACATAGGCGCGAACACAGGAAGCTTGCAGCCCCTCGCTGCCTGCAGACACCGAACAGCCACACTAGGAGTTCGGCCTAAGTCGTCGGCGAAATGTGCTCATTCGCTTGTGTGCGACGTCAAGCTCTAAATAAGGCTGTCACTAGCGTGAGCGTTGCGTGAGCGTCGTGTAAAGTCGGAAAAGTCGTCTGCGTGGGTGAGTGCCATGTTTGGGGAGCGTTTCGTAGTTTGCGCAGTGCAATGGAGACGCGGAAAGTTGTTGTGGCCCAGTCTTTTGCAGTTGGACGACAAGAGTGGTACACAGTAGTAAAGTGCGAGGCAGCGCCTCCAGAATTTTTAACACACCAACATGCGCACACTGCCATGCAAGTGGAATAATTCACAGCCAGAAAATGTGTCAAGGCAGATACGAGCCAACGATTAGCAGCCACAATTGGCAAGCGTGCTGTAATGCGCACGAAGCACCCTCCTCCCACCACTACACTTAATTTAGAAACAGTACAAGTGTTCCCATAAGATTCTCAAACCTATGTCGCAAAGATCAGCCTTGCGCCGAATTCACAAAAATCCCACTGCACATTCCAATTCTTGATGTGCAGTCGGCTGCTACTGGTGTTGCTAGTTGTGACTGCTGATGACAGATGCCGTAGCAATCAATTCATGGAGTGAGTTGTATGTTTTGCGATACTCTGTCTCTGACAAGCAAGCAGAGGTGACATAGGCGCGAACACAGGAAGCTTGCAGCCCCTCGCTGCCTGCAGACACCGAACAGCCACACTAGGAGGGCGGCCTAAGTCGTCGGCGAAATGTGCTCATTCGCTTGTGTGCGACGTCAAGCTCTAAATAAGGCTGTCACTAGCGTGAGCGTTGCGTGAGCGTCGTGTAAAGTCGGAAAAGTCGTCTGCGTGGGTGAGTGCCATGTTTGGGGAGCGTTTCGTAGTTTGCGCAGTGCAATGGAGACGCGGAAAGTTGTTGTGGCCCAGTCTTTTGCAGTTGGACGACAAGAGTGGTACACAGTAGTAAAGTGCGAGGCAGTGAGTTGGCATGAACAGTCGAGTGCACAATGGGTCTTCAGATGTGCTTGTTACCTCAGGTGCTGTGTGATTGTCGACATGGAGTGAAAACGGAGCAACTTGTGACTGTCCCTTCAATTTAAGACGTTAAAAACGGACGGAATTTGCAGTCGTAATACCAGAGTATCGAAAGTACTTGGAACTCTTGCGTATGTGAACGTGTCCGCGCCTTTGTACTCTGGTCCCTTCACCCCTGCAAACCAACCAACCATCGCGTCCGTGCACATGAGAGTAGCAAAGAACGGAGAACAGCGCAGCTTGGTTGTGCTTGGGGGCGTAGCTCAGTTGGTAGAGCGTTCGCTTTGCATATGAAAGGTCCCGGGTTCAAGCCCCGGCGCCTCCATGTTTTGTGGTCAGTGCGTGGTAAGTGTTGGTCGCGGCGAGCCTAAAGGCACGCAAGATGTTGCAAAGCCAGCGTCACAGACTCGTATACTGACGTAAGGAGAGCAAGACGTAAATGTGAGGACCGGCTGTTGTCGAGGTGTCATCGAGTGCAAATCTGCCTTAGGTATAACGGCCTAACCTCAATGAAGTCTAGAGAGTGGACAACACGTTCGTCTACCTCAGAGCGTTGGCCGAACGCTATTTTCGACGTCGTGCGTGCCACTTTGATTTTGGCCAACTACGATTCGATACAGAATGCAGGAAACCTGAAAGACACCCTCACGGACACATTGAGAGTAGTGTTTGTCAGCGGAATAATGGGAGTGCAAGGGTCTGTGTCATTGATATGGCTGTATGTAGCGCAGTTCGTCAGCAGGGGGCGTAGCTCAGATGGTAGAGCGCTCGCTTAGCATGCGAGAGGTACTGGGATCGATACCCAGCGCCTCCAGAATTTTTAACACACCAACATGCGCACACTGCCATGCAAGTGGAATAATTCACAGCCAGAAAATGTGTCAAGGCAGATACGAGCCAACGATTAGCAGCCACAATTGGCAAGCGTGCTGTAATGCGCACGAAGCACCCTCCTCCCACCACTACACTTAATTTAGAAACAGTACAAGTGTTCCCATAAGATTCTCAAACCTATGTCGCAAAGATCAGCCTTGCGCCGAATTCACAAAAATCCCACTGCACATTCCAATTCTTGACGTGCAGTCGGCTGCTACTGGTGTTGCTAGTTGTGACTGCTGATGACAGATGCCGTAGCAATCAATTCATGGAGTGAGTTGTATGTTTTGCGATACTCTGTCTCTGACAAGCAAGCAGAGGTGACATAGGCGCGAACACAGGAAGCTTGCAGCCCCTCGCTGCCTGCAGACACCGAACAGGCACACTAGGAGGGCGGCCTAAGTCGTCGGCGAAATGTGCTCATTCGCTTGTGTGCGACGTCAAGCTCTAAATAAGGCTGTCACTAGCGTGAGCGTTGCGTGAGCGTCGTGTAAAGTCGGAAAAGTCGTCTGCGTGGGTGAGTGCCATGTTTGGGGAGCGTTTCGTAGTTTGCGCAGTGCAATGGAGACGCGGAAAGTTGTTGTGGCCCAGTCTTTTGCAGTTGGACGACAAGAGTGGTACACAGTAGTAAAGTGCGAGGCAGCGCCTCCAGAATTTTTAACACACCAACATGCGCACACTGCCATGCAAGTGGAATAATTCACAGCCAGAAAATGTGTCAAGGCAGATACGAGCCAACGATTAGCAGCCACAATTGGCAAGCGTGCTGTAATGCGCACGAAGCACCCTCCTCCCACCACTACACTTAATTTAGAAACAGTACAAGTGTTCCCATAAGATTCTCAAACCTATGTCGCAAAGATCAGCCTTGCGCCGAATTCACAAAAATCCCACTGCACATTCCAATTCTTGACGTGCAGTCGGCTGCTACTGGTGTTGCTAGTTGTGACTGCTGATGACAGATGCCGTAGCAATCAATTCATGGAGTGAGTCGTATGTTTTGCGATACTCTGTCTCTGACAAGCAAGCAGAGGTGACATAGGCGCGAACACAGGAAGCTTGCAGCCCCTCGCTGCCTGCAGACACCGAACAGGCACACTAGGAGGGCGGCCTAAGTCGTCGGCGAAATGTGCTCATTCGCTTGTGTGCGACGTCAAGCTCTAAATAAGGCTGTCACTAGCGTGAGCGTTGCGTGAGCGTCGTGTAAAGTCGGAAAAGTCGTCTGCGTGGGTGAGTGCCATGTTTGGGGAGCGTTTCGTAGTTTGCGCAGTGCAATGGAGACGCGGAAAGTTGTTGTGGCCCAGTCTTTTGCAGTTGGACGACAAGAGTGGTACACAGTAGTAAAGTGCGAGGCAGCGCCTCCAGAATTTTTAACACACCAACATGCGCACACTGCCATGCAAGTGGAATAATTCACAGCCAGAAAATGTGTCAAGGCAGATACGAGCCAACGATTAGCAGCCACAATTGGCAAGCGTGCTGTAATGCGCACGAAGCACCCTCCTCCCACCACTACACTTAATTTAGAAACAGTACAAGTGTTCCCATAAGATTCTCAAACCTATGTCGCAAAGATCAGCCTTGCGCCGAATTCACAAAAATCCCACTGCACATTCCAATTCTTGACGTGCAGTCGGCTGCTACTGGTGTTGCTAGTTGTGACTGCTGATGACAGATGCCGTAGCAATCAATTCATGGAGTGAGTTGTATGTTTTGCGATACTCTGTCTCTGACAAGCAAGCAGAGGTGACATAGGCGCGAACACAGGAAGCTTGCAGCCCCTCGCTGCCTGCAGACACCGAACAGCCACACTAGGAGTTCGGCCTAAGTCGTCGGCGAAATGTGCTCATTCGCTTGTGTGCGACGTCAAGCTCTAAATAAGGCTGTCACTAGCGTGAGCGTTGCGTGAGCGTCGTGTAAAGTCGGAAAAGTCGTCTGCGTGGGTGAGTGCCATGTTTGGGGAGCGTTTCGTAGTTTGCGCAGTGCAATGGAGACGCGGAAAGTTGTTGTGGCCCAGTCTTTTGCAGTTGGACGACAAGAGTGGTACACAGTAGTAAAGTGCGAGGCAGCGCCTCCAGAATTTTTAACACACCAACATGCGCACACTGCCATGCAAGTGGAATAATTCACAGCCAGAAAATGTGTCAAGGCAGATACGAGCCAACGATTAGCAGCCACAATTGGCAAGCGTGCTGTAATGCGCACGAAGCACCCTCCTCCCACCACTACACTTAATTTAGAAACAGTACAAGTGTTCCCATAAGATTCTCAAACCTATGTCGCAAAGATCAGCCTTGCGCCGAATTCACAAAAATCCCACTGCACATTCCAATTCTTGACGTGCAGTCGGCTGCTACTGGTGTTGCTAGTTGTGACTGCTGATGACAGATGCCGTAGCAATCAATTCATGGAGTGAGTTGTATGTTTTGCGATACTCTGTCTCTGACAAGCAAGCAGAGGTGACATAGGCGCGAACACAGGAAGCTTGCAGCCCCTCGCTGCCTGCAGACACCGAACAGCCACACTAGGAGGGCGGCCTAAGTCGTCGGCGAAATGTGCTCATTCGCTTGTGTGCGACGTCAAGCTCTAAATAAGGCTGTCACTAGCGTGAGCGTTGCGTGAGCGTCGTGTAAAGTCGGAAAAGTCGTCTGCGTGGGTGAGTGCCATGTTTGGGGAGCGTTTCGTAGTTTGCGCAGTGCAATGGAGACGCGGAAAGTTGTTGTGGCCCAGTCTTTTGCAGTTGGACGACAAGAGTGGTACACAGTAGTAAAGTGCGAGGCAGTGAGTTGGCATGAACAGTCGAGTGCACAATGGGTCTTCAGATGTGCTTGTTACCTCAGGTGCTGTGTGATTGTCGACATGGAGTGAAAACGGAGCAACTTGTGACTGTCCCTTCAATTTAAGACGTTAAAAACGGACGGAATTTGCAGTCGTAATACCAGAGCATCGAAACTACTTGGAACTCTTGCGTATGTGAACGTGTCCGCGCCTTTGTACTCTGGTCCCTTCACCCCTGCAAACCAACCAACCATCGCGTCCGTGCACATAAGAGTAGCAAAGAACGGAGATCAGCGCAGCTTGCTTGTGCTTGGGGGCGTAGCTCAGTTGGTAGAGCGTTCGTTTTGCATGTGAAAGGTCCCGGGTTCAAGCCCCGGCGCCTCCATGTTTTGTGGTCAGTGCGTGGTAAGTGTTGGTCGCGGCGAGCCTAAAGACACGCAAGATGTTGCAAAGCCAGCGTCACAGACTCGTATACCGACGTAAGGAGAGCAAGACGTAAATGTGAGGACCGGCTGTTGTCGAGGTGTCATCGAGTGCAAATCTGCCTTAGGTATAACGGCCTAACCTCAATGAAGTCTAGAGAGTGGACAACACGTTCGTCTACCTCAGAGCGTTGGCCGAACGCTATTTTCGACGTCGTGCGTGCCACTTTGATTTTGGCCAACTACGATTCGATACAGAATGCAGGAAACCTGAAAGACACCCTCACGGACACATTGAGAGTAGTGTTTGTCAGCGGAATAATGGGAGTGCAAGGGTCTGTGTCATTGATATGGCTGTATGTAGCGCAGTTCGTCAGCAGGGGGCGTAGCTCAGATGGTAGAGCGCTCGCTTAGCATGCGAGAGGTAGTGGGATCGATACCCAGCGCCTCCAGAATTTTTAACACACCAACATGCGCACACTGCCATGCAAGTGGAATAATTCACAGCCAGAAAATGTGTCAAGGCAGATACGAGCCAACGATTAGCAGCCACAATTGGCAAGCGTGCTGTAATGCGCACGAAGCACCCTCCTCCCACCACTACACTTAATTTAGAAACAGTACAAGTGTTCCCATAAGATTCTCAAACCTATGTCGCAAAGATCAGCCTTGCGCCGAATTCACAAAAATCCCACTGCACATTCCAATTCTTGACGTGCAGTCGGCTGCTACTGGTGTTGCTAGTTGTGACTGCTGATGACAGATGCCGTAGCAATCAATTCATGGAGTGAGTTGTATGTTTTGCGATACTCTGTCTCTGACAAGCAAGCAGAGGTGACATAGGCGCGAACACAGGAAGCTTGCAGCCCCTCGCTGCCTGCAGACACCGAACAGCCACACTAGGAGGGCGGCCTAAGTCGTCGGCGAAATGTGCTCATTCGCTTGTGCGCGACGTCAAGCTCTAAATAAGGCTGTCACTAGCGTGAGCGTTGCGTGAGCGTCGTGTAAAGTCGGAAAAGTCGTCTGCGTGGGTGAGTGCCATGTTTGGGGAGCGTTTCGTAGTTTGCGCAGTGCAATGGAGACGCGGAAAGTTGTTGTGGCCCAGTCTTTTGCAGTTGGACGACAAGAGTGGTACACAGTAGTAAAGTGCGAGGCAGTGAGTTGGCATGAACAGTCGAGTGCACAATGGGTCTTCAGATGTGCTTGTTACCTCAGGTGCTGTGTGATTGTCGACATGGAGTGAAAACGGAGCAACTTGTGACTGTCCCTTCAATTTAAGACGTTAAAAACGGACGGAATTTGCAGTCGTAATACCAGAGCATCGAAACTACTTGGAACTCTTGCGTATGTGAACGTGTCCGCGCCTTTGTACTCTGGTCCCTTCACCCCTGCAAACCAACCAACCATCGCGTCCGTGCACATAAGAGTAGCAAAGAACGGAGATCAGCGCAGCTTGCTTGTGCTTGGGGGCGTAGCTCAGTTGGTAGAGCGTTCGTATTGCATGTGAAAGGTCCCGGGTTCAAGCCCCGGCGCCTCCATGTTTTGTGGTCAGTGCGTGGTAAGTGTTGGTCGCGGCGAGCCTAAAGACACGCAAGATGTTGCAAAGCCAGCGTCACAGACTCGTATACCGACGTAAGGAGAGCAAGACGTAAATGTGAGGACCGGCTGTTGTCGAGGTGTCATCGAGTGCAAATCTGCCTTAGGTATAACGGCCTAACCTCAATGAAGTCTAGAGAGTGGACAACACGTTCGTCTACCTCAGAGCGTTGGCCGAACGCTATTTTCGACGTCGTGCGTGCCACTTTGATTTTGGCCAACTACGATTCGATACAGAATGCAGGAAACCTGAAAGACACCCTCACGGACACATTGAGAGTAGTGTTTGTCAGCGGAATAATGGGAGTGCAAGGGTCTGTGTCATTGATATGGCTGTATGTAGCGCAGTTCGTCAGCAGGGGGCGTAGCTCAGATGGTAGAGCGCTCGCTTAGCATGCGAGAGGTAGTGGGATCGATACCCAGCGCCTCCAGAATTTTTAACACACCAACATGCGCACACTGCCATGCAAGTGGAGTAATTCACAGCCAGAAAATGTGTCAAGGCAGATACGAGCCAACGATTAGCAGCCACAATTGGCAAGCGTGCTGTAATGCGCACGAAGCACCCTCCTCCCACCACTACACTTAATTTAGAAACAGTACAAGTGTTCCCATAAGATTCTCAAACCTATGTCGCAAAGATCAGCCTTGCGCCGAATTCACAAAAATCCCACTGCACATTCCAATTCTTGACGTGCAGTCGGCTGCTACTGGTGTTGCTAGTTGTGACTGCTGATGACAGATGCCGTAGCAATCAATTCATGGAGTGAGTCGTATGTTTTGCGATACTCTGTCTCTGACAAGCAAGCAGAGGTGACATAGGCGCGAACACAGGAAGCTTGCAGCCCCTCGCTGCCTGCAGACACCGAACAGGCACACTAGGAGGGCGGCCTAAGTCGTCGGCGAAATGTGCTCATTCGCTTGTGTGCGACGTCAAGCTCTAAATAAGGCTGTCACTAGCGTGAGCGTTGCGTGAGCGTCGTGTAAAGTCGGAAAAGTCGTCTGCGTGGGTGAGTGCCATGTTTGGGGAGCGTTTCGTAGTTTGCGCAGTGCAATGGAGACGCGGAAAGTTGTTGTGGCCCAGTCTTTTGCAGTTGGACGACAAGAGTGGTACACAGTAGTAAAGTGCGAGGCAGCGCCTCCAGAATTTTTAACACACCAACATGCGCACACTGCCATGCAAGTGGAATAATTCACAGCCAGAAAATGTGTCAAGGCAGATACGAGCCAACGATTAGCAGCCACAATTGGCAAGCGTGCTGTAATGCGCACGAAGCACCCTCCTCCCACCACTACACTTAATTTAGAAACAGTACAAGTGTTCCCATAAGATTCTCAAACCTATGTCGCAAAGATCAGCCTTGCGCCGAATTCACAAAAATCCCACTGCACATTCCAATTCTTGACGTGCAGTCGGCTGCTACTGGTGTTGCTAGTTGTGACTGCTGATGACAGATGCCGTAGCAATCAATTCATGGAGTGAGTTGTATGTTTTGCGATACTCTGTCTCTG
The DNA here is from genome assembly GCF_021461395.2 of Schistocerca americana. Classification (NCBI taxonomy): domain Eukaryota; kingdom Metazoa; phylum Arthropoda; class Insecta; order Orthoptera; family Acrididae; genus Schistocerca; species Schistocerca americana. The sequence continues at coordinate 115,260 of NW_025725958.1, forward strand.
ACAAGCAAGCAGAGGTGACATAGGCGCGAACACAGGAAGCTTGCAGCCCCTCGCTGCCTGCAGACACCGAACAGCCACACTAGGAGGGCGGCCTAAGTCGTCGGCGAAATGTGCTCATTCGCTTGTGCGCGACGTCAAGCTCTAAATAAGGCTGTCACTAGCGTGAGCGTTGCGTGAGCGTCGTGTAAAGTCGGAAAAGTCGTCTGCGTGGGTGAGTGCCATGTTTGGGGAGCGTTTCGTAGTTTGCGCAGTGCAATGGAGACGCGGAAAGTTGTTGTGGCCCAGTCTTTTGCAGTTGGACGACAAGAGTGGTACACAGTAGTAAAGTGCGAGGCAGCGCCTCCAGAATTTTTAACACACCAACATGCGCACACTGCCATGCAAGTGGAATAATTCACAGCCAGAAAATGTGTCAAGGCAGATACGAGCCAACGATTAGCAGCCACAATTGGCAAGCGTGCTGTAATGCGCACGAAGCACCCTCCTCCCACCACTACACTTAATTTAGAAACAGTACAAGTGTTCCCATAAGATTCTCAAACCTATGTCGCAAAGATCAGCCTTGCGCCGAATTCACAAAAATCCCACTGCACATTCCAATTCTTGACGTGCAGTCGGCTGCTACTGGTGTTGCTAGTTGTGACTGCTGATGACAGATGCCGTAGCAATCAATTCATGGAGTGAGTTGTATGTTTTGCGATACTCTGTCTCTGACAAGCAAGCAGAGGTGACATAGGCGCGAACACAGGAAGCTTGCAGCCCCTCGCTGCCTGCAGACACCGAACAGCCACACTAGGAGGGCGGCCTAAGTCGTCGGCGAAATGTGCTCATTCGCTTGTGTGCGACGTCAAGCTCTAAATAAGGCTGTCACTAGCGTGAGCGTTGCGTGAGCGTCGTGTAAAGTCGGAAAAGTCGTCTGCGTGGGTGAGTGGCATGTTTGGGGAGCGTTTCGTAGTTTGCGCAGTGCAATGGAGACGCGGAAAGTTGTTGTGGCCCAGTCTTTTGCAGTTGGACGACAAGAGTGGTACACAGTAGTAAAGTGCGAGGCAGTGAGTTGGCATGAACAGTCGAGTGCACAATGGGTCTTCAGATGTGCTTGTTACCTCAGGTGCTGTGTGATTGTCGACATGGAGTGAAAACGGAGCAACTTGTGACTGTCCCTTCAATTTAAGACGTTAAAAACGGACGGAATTTGCAGTCGTAATACCAGAGCATCGAAACTACTTGGAACTCTTGCGTATGTGAACGTGTCCGCGCCTTTGTACTCTGGTCCCTTCACCCCTGCAAACCAACCAACCATCGCGTCCGTGCACATAAGAGTAGCAAAGAACGGAGATCAGCGCAGCTTGCTTGTGCTTGGGGGCGTAGCTCAGTTGGTAGAGCGTTCGTTTTGCATGTGAAAGGTCCCGGGTTCAAGCCCCGGCGCCTCCATGTTTTGTGGTCAGTGCGTGGTAAGTGTTGGTCGCGGCGAGCCTAAAGACACGCAAGATGTTGCAAAGCCAGCGTCACAGACTCGTATACCGACGTAAGGAGAGCAAGACGTAAATGTGAGGACCGGCTGTTGTCGAGGTGTCATCGAGTGCAAATCTGCCTTAGGTATAACGGCCTAACCTCAATGAAGTCTAGAGAGTGGACAACACGTTCGTCTACCTCAGAGCGTTGGCCGAACGCTATTTTCGACGTCGTGCGTGCCACTTTGATTTTGGCCAACTACGATTCGATACAGAATGCAGGAAACCTGAAAGACACCCTCACGGACACATTGAGAGTAGTGTTTGTCAGCGGAATAATGGGAGTGCAAGGGTCTGTGTCATTGATATGGCTGTATGTAGCGCAGTTCGTCAGCAGGGGGCGTAGCTCAGATGGTAGAGCGCTCGCTTAGCATGCGAGAGGTACTGGGATCGATACCCAGCGCCTCCAGAATTTTTAACACACCAACATGCGCACACTGCCATGCAAGTGGAATAATTCACAGCCAGAAAATGTGTCAAGGCAGATACGAGCCAACGATTAGCAGCCACAATTGGCAAGCGTGCTGTAATGCGCACGAAGCACCCTCCTCCCACCACTACACTTAATTTAGAAACAGTACAAGTGTTCCCATAAGATTCTCAAACCTATGTCGCAAAGATCAGCCTTGCGCCGAATTCACAAAAATCCCACTGCACATTCCAATTCTTGACGTGCAGTCGGCTGCTACTGGTGTTGCTAGTTGTGACTGCTGATGACAGATGCCGTAGCAATCAATTCATGGAGTGAGTTGTATGTTTTGCGATACTCTGTCTCTGACAAGCAAGCAGAGGTGACATAGGCGCGAACACAGGAAGCTTGCAGCCCCTCGCTGCCTGCAGACACCGAACAGCCACACTAGGAGGGCGGCCTAAGTCGTCGGCGAAATGTGCTCATTCGCTTGTGCGCGACGTCAAGCTCTAAATAAGGCTGTCACTAGCGTGAGCGTTGCGTGAGCGTCGTGTAAAGTCGGAAAAGTCGTCTGCGTGGGTGAGTGCCATGTTTGGGGAGCGTTTCGTAGTTTGCGCAGTGCAATGGAGACGCGGAAAGTTGTTGTGGCCCAGTCTTTTGCAGTTGGACGACAAGAGTGGTACACAGTAGTAAAGTGCGAGGCAGCGCCTCCAGAATTTTTAACACACCAACATGCGCACACTGCCATGCAAGTGGAATAATTCACAGCCAGAAAATGTGTCAAGGCAGATACGAGCCAACGATTAGCAGCCACAATTGGCAAGCGTGCTGTAATGCGCACGAAGCACCCTCCTCCCACCACTACACTTAATTTAGAAACAGTACAAGTGTTCCCATAAGATTCTCAAACCTATGTCGCAAAGATCAGCCTTGCGCCGAATTCACAAAAATCCCACTGCACATTCCAATTCTTGACGTGCAGTCGGCTGCTACTGGTGTTGCTAGTTGTGACTGCTGATGACAGATGCCGTAGCAATCAATTCATGGAGTGAGTTGTATGTTTTGCGATACTCTGTCTCTGACAAGCAAGCAGAGGTGACATAGGCGCGAACACAGGAAGCTTGCAGCCCCTCGCTGCCTGCAGACACCGAACAGCCACACTAGGAGGGCGGCCTAAGTCGTCGGCGAAATGTGCTCATTCGCTTGTGCGCGACGTCAAGCTCTAAATAAGGCTGTCACTAGCGTGAGCGTTGCGTGAGCGTCGTGTAAAGTCGGAAAAGTCGTCTGCGTGGGTGAGTGCCATGTTTGGGGAGCGTTTCGTAGTTTGCGCAGTGCAATGGAGACGCGGAAAGTTGTTGTGGCCCAGTCTTTTGCAGTTGGACGACAAGAGTGGTACACAGTAGTAAAGTGCGAGGCAGTGAGTTGGCATGAACAGTCGAGTGCACAATGGGTCTTCAGATGTGCTTGTTACCTCAGGTGCTGTGTGATTGTCGACATGGAGTGAAAACGGAGCAACTTGTGACTGTCCCTTCAATTTAAGACGTTAAAAACGGACGGAATTTGCAGTCGTAATACCAGAGCATCGAAACTACTTGGAACTCTTGCGTATGTGAACGTGTCCGCGCCTTTGTACTCTGGTCCCTTCACCCCTGCAAACCAACCAACCATCGCGTCCGTGCACATAAGAGTAGCAAAGAACGGAGATCAGCGCAGCTTGCTTGTGCTTGGGGGCGTAGCTCAGTTGGTAGAGCGTTCGTATTGCATGTGAAAGGTCCCGGGTTCAAGCCCCGGCGCCTCCATGTTTTGTGGTCAGTGCGTGGTAAGTGTTGGTCGCGGCGAGCCTAAAGACACGCAAGATGTTGCAAAGCCAGCGTCACAGACTCGTATACCGACGTAAGGAGAGCAAGACGTAAATGTGAGGACCGGCTGTTGTCGAGGTGTCATCGAGTGCAAATCTGCCTTAGGTATAACGGCCTAACCTCAATGAAGTCTAGAGAGTGGACAACACGTTCGTCTACCTCAGAGCGTTGGCCGAACGCTATTTTCGACGTCGTGCGTGCCACTTTGATTTTGGCCAACTACGATTCGATACAGAATGCAGGAAACCTGAAAGACACCCTCACGGACACATTGAGAGTAGTGTTTGTCAGCGGAATAATGGGAGTGCAAGGGTCTGTGTCATTGATATGGCTGTATGTAGCGCAGTTCGTCAGCAGGGGGCGTAGCTCAGATGGTAGAGCGCTCGCTTAGCATGCGAGAGGTAGTGGGATCGATACCCAGCGCCTCCAGAATTTTTAACACACCAACATGCGCACACTGCCATGCAAGTGGAATAATTCACAGCCAGAAAATGTGTCAAGGCAGATACGAGCCAACGATTAGCAGCCACAATTGGCAAGCGTGCTGTAATGCGCACGAAGCACCCTCCTCCCACCACTACACTTAATTTAGAAACAGTACAAGTGTTCCCATAAGATTCTCAAACCTATGTCGCAAAGATCAGCCTTGCGCCGAATTCACAAAAATCCCACTGCACATTCCAATTCTTGACGTGCAGTCGGCTGCTACTGGTGTTGCTAGTTGTGACTGCTGATGACAGATGCCGTAGCAATCAATTCATGGAGTGAGTCGTATGTTTTGCGATACTCTGTCTCTGACAAGCAAGCAGAGGTGACATAGGCGCGAACACAGGAAGCTTGCAGCCCCTCGCTGCCTGCAGACACCGAACAGGCACACTAGGAGGGCGGCCTAAGTCGTCGGCGAAATGTGCTCATTCGCTTGTGTGCGACGTCAAGCTCTAAATAAGGCTGTCACTAGCGTGAGCGTTGCGTGAGCGTCGTGTAAAGTCGGAAAAGTCGTCTGCGTGGGTGAGTGCCATGTTTGGGGAGCGTTTCGTAGTTTGCGCAGTGCAATGGAGACGCGGAAAGTTGTTGTGGCCCAGTCTTTTGCAGTTGGACGACAAGAGTGGTACACAGTAGTAAAGTGCGAGGCAGCGCCTCCAGAATTTTTAACACACCAACATGCGCACACTGCCATGCAAGTGGAATAATTCACAGCCAGAAAATGTGTCAAGGCAGATACGAGCCAACGATTAGCAGCCACAATTGGCAAGCGTGCTGTAATGCGCACGAAGCACCCTCCTCCCACCACTACACTTAATTTAGAAACAGTACAAGTGTTCCCATAAGATTCTCAAACCTATGTCGCAAAGATCAGCCTTGCGCCGAATTCACAAAAATCCCACTGCACATTCCAATTCTTGACGTGCAGTCGGCTGCTACTGGTGTTGCTAGTTGTGACTGCTGATGACAGATGCCGTAGCAATCAATTCATGGAGTGAGTTGTATGTTTTGCGATACTCTGTCTCTGACAAGCAAGCAGAGGTGACATAGGCGCGAACACAGGAAGCTTGCAGCCCCTCGCTGCCTGCAGACACCGAACAGCCACACTAGGAGGGCGGCCTAAGTCGTCGGCGAAATGTGCTCATTCGCTTGTGCGCGACGTCAAGCTCTAAATAAGGCTGTCACTAGCGTGAGCGTTGCGTGAGCGTCGTGTAAAGTCGGAAAAGTCGTCTGCGTGGGTGAGTGCCATGTTTGGGGAGCGTTTCGTAGTTTGCGCAGTGCAATGGAGACGCGGAAAGTTGTTGTGGCCCAGTCTTTTGCAGTTGGACGACAAGAGTGGTACACAGTAGTAAAGTGCGAGGCAGCGCCTCCAGAATTTTTAACACACCAACATGCGCACACTGCCATGCAAGTGGAATAATTCACAGCCAGAAAATGTGTCAAGGCAGATACGAGCCAACGATTAGCAGCCACAATTGGCAAGCGTGCTGTAATGCGCACGAAGCACCCTCCTCCCACCACTACACTTAATTTAGAAACAGTACAAGTGTTCCCATAAGATTCTCAAACCTATGTCGCAAAGATCAGCCTTGCGCCGAATTCACAAAAATCCCACTGCACATTCCAATTCTTGACGTGCAGTCGGCTGCTACTGGTGTTGCTAGTTGTGACTGCTGATGACAGATGCCGTAGCAATCAATTCATGGAGTGAGTTGTATGTTTTGCGATACTCTGTCTCTGACAAGCAAGCAGAGGTGACATAGGCGCGAACACAGGAAGCTTGCAGCCCCTCGCTGCCTGCAGACACCGAACAGCCACACTAGGAGGGCGGCCTAAGTCGTCGGCGAAATGTGCTCATTCGCTTGTGTGCGACGTCAAGCTCTAAATAAGGCTGTCACTAGCGTGAGCGTTGCGTGAGCGTCGTGTAAAGTCGGAAAAGTCGTCTGCGTGGGTGAGTGGCATGTTTGGGGAGCGTTTCGTAGTTTGCGCAGTGCAATGGAGACGCGGAAAGTTGTTGTGGCCCAGTCTTTTGCAGTTGGACGACAAGAGTGGTACACAGTAGTAAAGTGCGAGGCAGTGAGTTGGCATGAACAGTCGAGTGCACAATGGGTCTTCAGATGTGCTTGTTACCTCAGGTGCTGTGTGATTGTCGACATGGAGTGAAAACGGAGCAACTTGTGACTGTCCCTTCAATTTAAGACGTTAAAAACGGACGGAATTTGCAGTCGTAATACCAGAGCATCGAAACTACTTGGAACTCTTGCGTATGTGAACGTGTCCGCGCCTTTGTACTCTGGTCCCTTCACCCCTGCAAACCAACCAACCATCGCGTCCGTGCACATAAGAGTAGCAAAGAACGGAGATCAGCGCAGCTTGCTTGTGCTTGGGGGCGTAGCTCAGTTGGTAGAGCGTTCGTTTTGCATGTGAAAGGTCCCGGGTTCAAGCCCCGGCGCCTCCATGTTTTGTGGTCAGTGCGTGGTAAGTGTTGGTCGCGGCGAGCCTAAAGACACGCAAGATGTTGCAAAGCCAGCGTCACAGACTCGTATACCGACGTAAGGAGAGCAAGACGTAAATGTGAGGACCGGCTGTTGTCGAGGTGTCATCGAGTGCAAATCTGCCTTAGGTATAACGGCCTAACCTCAATGAAGTCTAGAGAGTGGACAACACGTTCGTCTACCTCAGAGCGTTGGCCGAACGCTATTTTCGACGTCGTGCGTGCCACTTTGATTTTGGCCAACTACGATTCGATACAGAATGCAGGAAACCTGAAAGACACCCTCACGGACACATTGAGAGTAGTGTTTGTCAGCGGAATAATGGGAGTGCAAGGGTCTGTGTCATTGATATGGCTGTATGTAGCGCAGTTCGTCAGCAGGGGGCGTAGCTCAGATGGTAGAGCGCTCGCTTAGCATGCGAGAGGTACTGGGATCGATACCCAGCGCCTCCAGAATTTTTAACACACCAACATGCGCACACTGCCATGCAAGTGGAATAATTCACAGCCAGAAAATGTGTCAAGGCAGATACGAGCCAACGATTAGCAGCCACAATTGGCAAGCGTGCTGTAATGCGCACGAAGCACCCTCCTCCCACCACTACACTTAATTTAGAAACAGTACAAGTGTTCCCATAAGATTCTCAAACCTATGTCGCAAAGATCAGCCTTGCGCCGAATTCACAAAAATCCCACTGCACATTCCAATTCTTGACGTGCAGTCGGCTGCTACTGGTGTTGCTAGTTGTGACTGCTGATGACAGATGCCGTAGCAATCAATTCATGGAGTGAGTTGTATGTTTTGCGATACTCTGTCTCTGACAAGCAAGCAGAGGTGACATAGGCGCGAACACAGGAAGCTTGCAGCCCCTCGCTGCCTGCAGACACCGAACAGCCACACTAGGAGGGCGGCCTAAGTCGTCGGCGAAATGTGCTCATTCGCTTGTGCGCGACGTCAAGCTCTAAATAAGGCTGTCACTAGCGTGAGCGTTGCGTGAGCGTCGTGTAAAGTCGGAAAAGTCGTCTGCGTGGGTGAGTGCCATGTTTGGGGAGCGTTTCGTAGTTTGCGCAGTGCAATGGAGACGCGGAAAGTTGTTGTGGCCCAGTCTTTTGCAGTTGGACGACAAGAGTGGTACACAGTAGTAAAGTGCGAGGCAGCGCCTCCAGAATTTTTAACACACCAACATGCGCACACTGCCATGCAAGTGGAATAATTCACAGCCAGAAAATGTGTCAAGGCAGATACGAGCCAACGATTAGCAGCCACAATTGGCAAGCGTGCTGTAATGCGCACGAAGCACCCTCCTCCCACCACTACACTTAATTTAGAAACAGTACAAGTGTTCCCATAAGATTCTCAAACCTATGTCGCAAAGATCAGCCTTGCGCCGAATTCACAAAAATCCCACTGCACATTCCAATTCTTGACGTGCAGTCGGCTGCTACTGGTGTTGCTAGTTGTGACTGCTGATGACAGATGCCGTAGCAATCAATTCATGGAGTGAGTTGTATGTTTTGCGATACTCTGTCTCTGACAAGCAAGCAGAGGTGACATAGGCGCGAACACAGGAAGCTTGCAGCCCCTCGCTGCCTGCAGACACCGAACAGCCACACTAGGAGGGCGGCCTAAGTCGTCGGCGAAATGTGCTCATTCGCTTGTGTGCGACGTCAAGCTCTAAATAAGGCTGTCACTAGCGTGAGCGTTGCGTGAGCGTCGTGTAAAGTCGGAAAAGTCGTCTGCGTGGGTGAGTGCCATGTTTGGGGAGCGTTTCGTAGTTTGCGCAGTGCAATGGAGACGCGGAAAGTTGTTGTGGCCCAGTCTTTTGCAGTTGGACGACAAGAGTGGTACACAGTAGTAAAGTGCGAGGCAGTGAGTTGGCATGAACAGTCGAGTGCACAATGGGTCTTCAGATGTGCTTGTTACCTCAGGTGCTGTGTGATTGTCGACATGGAGTGAAAACGGAGCAACTTGTGACTGTCCCTTCAATTTAAGACGTTAAAAACGGACGGAATTTGCAGTCGTAATACCAGAGCATCGAAACTACTTGGAACTCTTGCGTATGTGAACGTGTCCGCGCCTTTGTACTCTGGTCCCTTCACCCCTGCAAACCAACCAACCATCGCGTCCGTGCACATGAGAGTAGCAAAGAACGGAGAACAGCGCAGCTTGGTTGTGCTTGGGGGCGTAGCTCAGTTGGTAGAGCGTTCGCTTTGCATATGAAAGGTCCCGGGTTCAAGCCCCGGCGCCTCCATGTTTTGTGGTCAGTGCGTGGTAAGTGTTGGTCGCGGCGAGCCTAAAGGCACGCAAGATGTTGCAAAGCCAGCGTCACAGACTCGTATACTGACGTAAGGAGAGCAAGACGTAAATGTGAGGACCGGCTGTTGTCGAGGTGTCATCGAGTGCAAATCTGCCTTAGGTATAACGGCCTAACCTCAATGAAGTCTAGAGAGTGGACAACACGTTCGTCTACCTCAGAGCGTTGGCCGAACGCTATTTTCGACGTCGTGCGTGCCACTTTGATTTTGGCCAACTACGATTCGATACAGAATGCAGGAAACCTGAAAGACACCCTCACGGACACATTGAGAGTAGTGTTTGTCAGCGGAATAATGGGAGTGCAAGGGTCTGTGTCATTGATATGGCTGTATGTAGCGCAGTTCGTCAGCAGGGGACGTAGCTCAGATGGTAGAGCGCTCGCTTAGCATGCGAGAGGTACTGGGATCGATACCCAGCGCCTCCAGAATTTTTAACACACCAACATGCGCACACTGCCATGCAAGTGGAATAATTCACAGCCAGAAAATGTGTCAAGGCAGATACGAGCCAACGATTAGCAGCCACAATTGGCAAGCGTGCTGTAATGCGCACGAAGCACCCTCCTCCCACCACTACACTTAATTTAGAAACAGTACAAGTGTTCCCATAAGATTCTCAAACCTATGTCGCAAAGATCAGCCTTGCGCCGAATTCACAAAAATCCCACTGCACATTCCAATTCTTGACGTGCAGTCGGCTGCTACTGGTGTTGCTAGTTGTGACTGCTGATGACAGATGCCGTAGCAATCAATTCATGGAGTGAGTTGTATGTTTTGCGATACTCTGTCTCTGACAAGCAAGCAGAGGTGACATAGGCGCGAACACAGGAAGCTTGCAGCCCCTCGCTGCCTGCAGACACCGAACAGCCACACTAGGAGGGCGGCCTAAGTCGTCGGCGAAATGTGCTCATTCGCTTGTGTGCGACGTCAAGCTCTAAATAAGGCTGTCACTAGCGTGAGCGTTGCGTGAGCGTCGTGTAAAGTCGTCTGCGTGGGTGAGTGCCATGTTTGGGGAGCGTTTCGTAGTTTGCGCAGTGCAATGGAGACGCGGAAAGTTGTTGTGGCCCAGTCTTTTGCAGTTGGACGACAAGAGTGGTACACAGTAGTAAAGTGCGAGGCAGTGAGTTGGCATGAACAGTCGAGTGCACAATGGGTCTTCAGATGTGCTTGTTACCTCAGGTGCTGTGTGATTGTCGACATGGAGTGAAAACGGAGCAACTTGTGACTGTCCCTTCAATTTAAGACGTTAAAAACGGACGGAATTTGCAGTCGTAATACCAGAGCATCGAAACTACTTGGAACTCTTGCGTATGTGAACGTGTCCGCGCCTTTGTACTCTGGTCCCTTCACCCCTGCAAACCAACCAACCATCGCGTCCGTGCACATGAGAGTAGCAAAGAACGGAGAACAGCGCAGCTTGGTTGTGCTTGGGGGCGTAGCTCAGTTGGTAGAGCGTTCGCTTTGCATATGAAAGGTCCCGGGTTCAAGCCCCGGCGCCTCCATGTTTTGTGGTCAGTGCGTGGTAAGTGATGGTCGCGGCGAGCCTAAAGGCACGCAAGATGTTGCAAAGCCAGCGTCACAGACTCGTATACTGACGTAAGGAGAGCAAGACGTAAATGTGAGGACCGGCTGTTGTCGAGGTGTCATCGAGTGCAAATCTGCCTTAGGTATAACGGCCTAACCTCAATGAAGTCTAGAGAGTGGACAACACGTTCGTCTACCTCAGAGCGTTGGCCGAACGCTATTTTCGACGTCGTGCGTGCCACTTTGATTTTGGCCAACTACGATTCGATACAGAATGCAGGAAACCTGAAAGACACCCTCACGGACACATTGAGAGTAGTGTTTGTCAGCGGAATAATGGGAGTGCAAGGGTCTGTGTCATTGATATGGCTGTATGTAGCGCAGTTCGTCAGCAGGGGGCGTAGCTCAGATGGTAGAGCGCTCGCTTAGCATGCGAGAGGTACTGGGATCGATACCCAGCGCCTCCAGAATTTTTAACACACCAACATGCGCACACTGCCATGCAAGTGGAATAATTCACAGCCAGAAAATGTGTCAAGGCAGATACGAGCCAACGATTAGCAGCCACAATTGGCAAGCGTGCTGTAATGCGCACGAAGCACCCTCCTCCCACCACTACACTTAATTTAGAAACAGTACAAGTGTTCCCATAAGATTCTCAAACCTATGTCGCAAAGATCAGCCTTGCGCCGAATTCACAAAAATCCCACTGCACATTCCAATTCTTGACGTGCAGTCGGCTGCTACTGGTGTTGCTAGTTGTGACTGCTGATGACAGATGCCGTAGCAATCAATTCATGGAGTGAGTTGTATGTTTTGCGATACTCTGTCTCTGACAAGCAAGCAGAGGTGACATAGGCGCGAACACAGGAAGCTTGCAGCCCCTCGCTGCCTGCAGACACCGAACAGGCACACTAGGAGGGCGGCCTAAGTCGTCGGCGAAATGTGCTCATTCGCTTGTGTGCGACGTCAAGCTCTAAATAAGGCTGTCACTAGCGTGAGCGTTGCGTGAGCGTCGTGTAAAGTCGTCTGCGTGGGTGAGTGCCATGTTTGGGGAGCGTTTCGTAGTTTGCGCAGTGCAATGGAGACGCGGAAAGTTGTTGTGGCCCAGTCTTTTGCAGTTGGACGACAAGAGTGGTACACAGTAGTAAAGTGCGAGGCAGTGAGTTGGCATGAACAGTCGAGTGCACAATGGGTCTTCAGATGTGCTTGTTACCTCAGGTGCTGTGTGATTGTCGACATGGAGTGAAAACGGAGCAACTTGTGACTGTCCCTTCAATTTAAGACGTTAAAAACGGACGGAATTTGCAGTCGTAATACCAGAGCATCGAAACTACTTGGAACTCTTGCGTATGTGAACGTGTCCGCGCCTTTGTACTCTGGTCCCTTCACCCCTGCAAACCAACCAACCATCGCGTCCGTGCACATGAGAGTAGCAAAGAACGGAGAACAGCGCAGCTTGGTTGTGCTTGGGGGCGTAGCTCAGTTGGTAGAGCGTTCGCTTTGCATATGAAAGGTCCCGGGTTCAAGCCCCGGCGCCTCCATGTTTTGTGGTCAGTGCGTGGTAAGTGATGGTCGCGGCGAGCCTAAAGGCACGCAAGATGTTGCAAAGCCAGCGTCACAGACTCGTATACTGACGTAAGGAGAGCAAGACGTAAATGTGAGGACCGGCTGTTGTCGAGGTGTCATCGAGTGCAAATCTGCCTTAGGTATAACGGCCTAACCTCAATGAAGTCTAGAGAGTGGACAACACGTTCGTCTACCTCAGAGCGTTGGCCGAACGCTATTTTCGACGTCGTGCGTGCCACTTTGATTTTGGCCAACTACGATTCGATACAGAATGCAGGAAACCTGAAAGACACCCTCACGGACACATTGAGAGTAGTGTTTGTCAGCGGAATAATGGGAGTGCAAGGGTCTGTGTCATTGATATGGCTGTATGTAGCGCAGTTCGTCAGCAGGGGGCGTAGCTCAGATGGTAGAGCGCTCGCTTAGCATGCGAGAGGTACTGGGATCGATACCCAGCGCCTCCAGAATTTTTAACACACCAACATGCGCACACTGCCATGCAAGTGGAATAATTCACAGCCAGAAAATGTGTCAAGGCAGATACGAGCCAACGATTAGCAGCCACAATTGGCAAGCGTGCTGTAATGCGCACGAAGCACCCTCCTCCCACCACTACACTTAATTTAGAAACAGTACAAGTGTTCCCATAAGATTCTCAAACCTATGTCGCAAAGATCAGCCTTGCGCCGAATTCACAAAAATCCCACTGCACATTCCAATTCTTGACGTGCAGTCGGCTGCTACTGGTGTTGCTAGTTGTGACTGCTGATGACAGATGCCGTAGCAATCAATTCATGGAGTGAGTTGTATGTTTTGCGATACTCTGTCTCTGACAAGCAAGCAGAGGTGACATAGGCGCGAACACAGGAAGCTTGCAGCCCCTCGCTGCCTGCAGACACCGAACAGCCACACTAGGAGGGCGGCCTAAGTCGTCGGCGAAATGTGCTCATTCGCTTGTGTGCGACGTCAAGCTCTAAATAAGGCTGTCACTAGCGTGAGCGTTGCGTGAGCGTCGTGTAAAGTCGGAAAAGTCGTCTGCGTGGGTGAGTGCCATGTTTGGGGAGCGTTTCGTAGTTTGCGCAGTGCAATGGAGACGCGGAAAGTTGTTGTGGCCCAGTCTTTTGCAGTTGGACGACAAGAGTGGTACACAGTAGTAAAGTGCGAGGCAGCGCCTCCAGAATTTTTAACACACCAACATGCGCACACTGCCATGCAAGTGGAATAATTCACAGCCAGAAAATGTGTCAAGGCAGATACGAGCCAACGATTAGCAGCCACAATTGGCAAGCGTGCTGTAATGCGCACGAAGCACCCTCCTCCCACCACTACACTTAATTTAGAAACAGTACAAGTGTTCCCATAAGATTCTCAAACCTATGTCGCAAAGATCAGCCTTGCGCCGAATTCACAAAAATCCCACTGCACATTCCAATTCTTGACGTGCAGTCGGCTGCTACTGGTGTTGCTAGTTGTGACTGCTGATGACAGATGCCGTAGCAATCAATTCATGGAGTGAGTTGTATGTTTTGCGATACTCTGTCTCTGACAAGCAAGCAGAGGTGACATAGGCGCGAACACAGGAAGCTTGCAGCCCCTCGCTGCCTGCAGACACCGAACAGCCACACTAGGAGGGCGGCCTAAGTCGTAGGCGAAATGTGCTCATTCGCTTGTGTGCGACGTCAAGCTCTAAATAAGGCTGTCACTAGCGTGAGCGTTGCGTGAGCGTCGTGTAAAGTCGTCTGCGTGGGTGAGTGCCATGTTTGGGGAGCGTTTCGTAGTTTGCGCAGTGCAATGGAGACGCGGAAAGTTGTTGTGGCCCAGTCTTTTGCAGTTGGACGACAAGAGTGGTACACAGTAGTAAAGTGCGAGGCAGTGAGTTGGCATGAACAGTCGAGTGCACAATGGGTCTTCAGATGTGCTTGTTACCTCAGGTGCTGTGTGATTGTCGACATGGAGTGAAAACGGAGCAACTTGTGACTGTCCCTTCAATTTAAGACGTTAAAAACGGACGGAATTTGCAGTCGTAATACCAGAGCATCGAAACTACTTGGAACTCTTGCGTATGTGAACGTGTCCGCGCCTTTGTACTCTGGTCCCTTCACCCCTGCAAACCAACCAACCATCGCGTCCGTGCACATGAGAGTAGCAAAGAACGGAGAACAGCGCAGCTTGGTTGTGCTTGGGGGCGTAGCTCAGTTGGTAGAGCGTTCGCTTTGCATGTGAAAGGTCCCGGGTTCAAGCCCCGGCGCCTCCATGTTTTGTGGTCAGTGCGTGGTAAGTGTTGGTCGCGGCGAGCCTAAAGGCACGCAAGATGTTGCAAAGCCAGCGTCACAGACTCGTATACTGACGTAAGGAGAGCAAGACGTAAATGTGAGGACCGGCTGTTGTCGAGGTGTCATCGAGTGCAAATCTGCCTTAGGTATAACGGCCTAACCTCAATGAAGTCTAGAGAGTGGACAACACGTTCGTCTACCTCAGAGCGTTGGCCGAACGCTATTTTCGACGTCGTGCGTGCCACTTTGATTTTGGCCAACTACGATTCGATACAGAATGCAGGAAACCTGAAAGACACCCTCACGGACACATTGAGAGTAGTGTTTGTCAGCGGAATAATGGGAGTGCAAGGGTCTGTGTCATTGATATGGCTGTATGTAGCGCAGTTCGTCAGCAGGGGGCGTAGCTCAGATGGTAGAGCGCTCGCTTAGCATGCGAGAGGTACTGGGATCGATACCCAGCGCCTCCAGAATTTTTAACACACCAACATGCGCACACTGCCATGCAAGTGCAATAATTCACAGCCAGAAAATGTGTCAAGGCAGATACGAGCCAACGATTAGCAGCCACAATTGGCAAGCGTGCTGTAATGCGCACGAAGCACCCTCCTCCCACCACTACACTTAATTTAGAAACAGTACAAGTGTTCCCATAAGATTCTCAAACCTATGTCGCAAAGATCAGCCTTGCGCCGAATTCACAAAAATCCCACTGCACATTCCAATTCTTGACGTGCAGTCGGCTGCTACTGGTGTTGCTAGTTGTGACTGCTGATGACAGATGCCGTAGCAATCAATTCATGGAGTGAGTTGTATGTTTTGCGATACTCTGTCTCTGACAAGCAAGCAGAGGTGACATAGGCGCGAACACAGGAAGCTTGCAGCCCCTCGCTGCCTGCAGACACCGAACAGCCACACTAGGAGGGCGGCCTAAGTCGTCGGCGAAATGTGCTCATTCGCTTGTGTGCGACGTCAAGCTCTAAATAAGGCTGTCACTAGCGTGAGCGTTGCGTGAGCGTCGTGTAAAGTCGGAAAAGTCGTCTGCGTGGGTGAGTGCCATGTTTGGGGAGCGTTTCGTAGTTTGCGCAGTGCAATGGAGACGCGGAAAGTTGTTGTGGCCCAGTCTTTTGCAGTTGGACGACAAGAGTGGTACACAGTAGTAAAGTGCGAGGCAGTGAGTTGGCATGAACAGTCGAGTGCACAATGGGTCTTCAGATGTGCTTGTTACCTCAGGTGCTGTGTGATTGTCGACATGGAGTGAAAACGGAGCAACTTGTGACTGTCCCTTCAATTTAAGACGTTAAAAACGGACGGAATTTGCAGTCGTAATACCAGAGCATCGAAACTACTTGGAACTCTTGCGTATGTGAACGTGTCCGCGCCTTTGTACTCTGGTCCCTTCACCCCTGCAAACCAACCAACCATCGCGTCCGTGCACATGAGAGTAGCAAAGAACGGAGAACAGCGCAGCTTGGTTGTGCTTGGGGGCGTAGCTCAGTTGGTAGAGCGTTCGCTTTGCATATGAAAGGTCCCGGGTTCAAGCCCCGGCGCCTCCATGTTTTGTGGTCAGTGCGTGGTAAGTGATGGTCGCGGCGAGCCTAAAGGCACGCAAGATGTTGCAAAGCCAGCGTCACAGACTCGTATACTGACGTAAGGAGAGCAAGACGTAAATGTGAGGACCGGCTGTTGTCGAGGTGTCATCGAGTGCAAATCTGCCTTAGGTATAACGGCCTAACCTCAATGAAGTCTAGAGAGTGGACAACACGTTCGTCTACCTCAGAGCGTTGGCCGAACGCTATTTTCGACGTCGTGCGTGCCACTTTGATTTTGGCCAACTACGATTCGATACAGAATGCAGGAAACCTGAAAGACACCCTCACGGACACATTGAGAGTAGTGTTTGTCAGCGGGATAATGGGAGTGCAAGGGTCTGTGTCATTGATATGGCTGTATGTAGCGCAGTTCGTCAGCAGGGGGCGTAGCTCAGATGGTAGAGCGCTCGCTTAGCATGCGAGAGGTACTGGGATCGATACCCAGCGCCTCCAGAATTTTTAACACACCAACATGCGCACACTGCCATGCAAGTGGAATAATTCACAGCCAGAAAATGTGTCAAGGCAGATACGAGCCAACGATTAGCAGCCACAATTGGCAAGCGTGCTGTAATGCGCACGAAGCACCCTCCTCCCACCACTACACTTAATTTAGAAACAGTACAAGTGTTCCCATAAGATTCTCAAACCTATGTCGCAAAGATCAGCCTTGCGCCGAATTCACAAAAATCCCACTGCACATTCCAATTCTTGACGTGCAGTCGGCTGCTACTGGTGTTGCTAGTTGTGACTGCTGATGACAGATGCCGTAGCAATCAATTCATGGAGTGAGTTGTATGTTTTGCGATACTCTGTCTCTGACAAGCAAGCAGAGGTGACATAGGCGCGAACACAGGAAGCTTGCAGCCCCTCGCTGCCTGCAGACACCGAACAGGCACACTAGGAGGGCGGCCTAAGTCGTCGGCGAAATGTGCTCATTCGCTTGTGTGCGACGTCAAGCTCTAAATAAGGCTGTCACTAGCGTGAGCGTTGCGTGAGCGTCGTGTAAAGTCGGAAAAGTCGTCTGCGTGGGTGAGTGCCATGTTTGGGGAGCGTTTCGTAGTTTGCGCAGTGCAATGGAGACGCGGAAAGTTGTTGTGGCCCAGTCTTTTGCAGTTGGACGACAAGAGTGGTACACAGTAGTAAAGTGCGAGGCAGCGCCTCCAGAATTTTTAACACACCAACATGCGCACACTGCCATGCAAGTGGAATAATTCACAGCCAGAAAATGTGTCAAGGCAGATACGAGCCAACGATTAGCAGCCACAATTGGCAAGCGTGCTGTAATGCGCACGAAGCACCCTCCTCCCACCACTACACTTAATTTAGAAACAGTACAAGTGTTCCCATAAGATTCTCAAACCTATGTCGCAAAGATCAGCCTTGCGCCGAATTCACAAATATCCCACTGCACATTCCAATTCTTGACGTGCAGTCGGCTGCTACTGGTGTTGCTAGTTGTGACTGCTGATGACAGATGCCGTAGCAATCAATTCATGGAGTGAGTTGTATGTTTTGCGATACTCTGTCTCTGACAAGCAAGCAGAGGTGACATAGGCGCGAACACAGGAAGCTTGCAGCCCCTCGCTGCCTGCAGACACCGAACAGCCACACTAGGAGGGCGGCCTAAGTCGTAGGCGAAATGTGCTCATTCGCTTGTGTGCGACGTCAAGCTCTAAATAAGGCTGTCACTAGCGTGAGCGTTGCGTGAGCGTCGTGTAAAGTCGTCTGCGTGGGTGAGTGCCATGTTTGGGGAGCGTTTCGTAGTTTGCGCAGTGCAATGGAGACGCGGAAAGTTGTTGTGGCCCAGTCTTTTGCAGTTGGACGACAAGAGTGGTACACAGTAGTAAAGTGCGAGGCAGTGAGTTGGCATGAACAGTCGAGTGCACAATGGGTCTTCAGATGTGCTTGTTACCTCAGGTGCTGTGTGATTGTCGACATGGAGTGAAAACGGAGCAACTTGTGACTGTCCCTTCAATTTAAGACGTTAAAAACGGACGGAATTTGCAGTCGTAATACCAGAGCATCGAAACTACTTGGAACTCTTGCGTATGTGAACGTGTCCGCGCCTTTGTACTCTGTTCCCTTCACCCCTGCAAACCAACCAACCATCGCGTCCGTGCACATGAGAGTAGCAAAGAACGGAGAACAGCGCAGCTTGGTTGTGCTTGGGGGCGTAGCTCAGTTGGTAGAGCGTTCGCTTTGCATATGAAAGGTCCCGGGTTCAAGCCCCGGCGCCTCCATGTTTTGTGGTCAGTGCGTGGTAAGTGTTGGTCGCGGCGAGCCTAAAGGCACGCAAGATGTTGCAAAGCCAGCGTCACAGACTCGTATACTGACGTAAGGAGAGCAAGACGTAAATGTGAGGACCGGCTGTTGTCGAGGTGTCATCGAGTGCAAATCTGCCTTAGGTATAACGGCCTAACCTCAATGAAGTCTAGAGAGTGGACAACACGTTCGTCTACCTCAGAGCGTTGGCCGAACGCTATTTTCGACGTCGTGCGTGCCACTTTGATTTTGGCCAACTACGATTCGATACAGAATGCAGGAAACCTGAAAGACACCCTCACGGACACATTGAGAGTAGTGTTTGTCAGCGGAATAATGGGAGTGCAAGGGTCTGTGTCATTGATATGGCTGTATGTAGCGCAGTTCGTCAGCAGGGGGCGTAGCTCAGATGGTAGAGCGCTTGCTTAGCATGCGAGAGGTACTGGGATCGATACCCAGCGCCTCCAGAATTTTTAACACACCAACATGCGCACACTGCCATGCAAGTGGAATAATTCACAGCCAGAAAATGTGTCAAGGCAGATACGAGCCAACGATTAGCAGCCACAATTGGCAAGCGTGCTGTAATGCGCACGAAGCACCCTCCTCCCACCACTACACTTAATTTAGAAACAGTACAAGTGTTCCCATAAGATTCTCAAACCTATGTCGCAAAGATCAGCCTTGCGCCGAATTCACAAAAATCCCACTGCACATTCCAATTCTTGACGTGCAGTCGGCTGCTACTGGTGTTGCTAGTTGTGACTGCTGATGACAGATGCCGTAGCAATCAATTCATGGAGTGAGTTGTATGTTTTGCGATACTCTGTCTCTGACAAGCAAGCAGAGGTGACATAGGCGCGAACACAGGAAGCTTGCAGCCCCTCGCTGCCTGCAGACACCGAACAGCCACACTAGGAGGGCGGCCTAAGTCGTCGGCGAAATGTGCTCATTCGCTTGTGTGCGACGTCAAGCTCTAAATAAGGCTGTCACTAGCGTGAGCGTTGCGTGAGCGTCGTGTAAAGTCGGAAAAGTCGTCTGCGTGGGTGAGTGCCATGTTTGGGGAGCGTTTCGTAGTTTGCGCAGTGCAATGGAGACGCGGAAAGTTGTTGTGGCCCAGTCTTTTGCAGTTGGACGACAAGAGTGGTACACAGTAGTAAAGTGCGAGGCAGTGAGTTGGCATGAACAGTCGAGTGCACAATGGGTCTTCAGATGTGCTTGTTACCTCAGGTGCTGTGTGATTGTCGACATGGAGTGAAAACGGAGCAACTTGTGACTGTCCCTTCAATTTAAGACGTTAAAAACGGACGGAATTTGCAGTCGTAATACCAGAGCATCGAAACTACTTGGAACTCTTGCGTATGTGAACGTGTCCGCGCCTTTGTACTCTGGTCCCTTCACCCCTGCAAACCAACCAACCATCGCGTCCGTGCACATGAGAGTAGCAAAGAACGGAGAACAGCGCAGCTTGGTTGTGCTTGGGGGCGTAGCTCAGTTGGTAGAGCGTTCGCTTTGCATATGAAAGGTCCCGGGTTCAAGCCCCGGCGCCTCCATGTTTTGTGGTCAGTGCGTGGTAAGTGTTGGTCGCGGCGAGCCTAAAGGCACGCAAGATGTTGCAAAGCCAGCGTCACAGACTCGTATACTGACGTAAGGAGAGCAAGACGTAAATGTGAGGACCGGCTGTTGTCGAGGTGTCATCGAGTGCAAATCTGCCTTAGGTATAACGGCCTAACCTCAATGAAGTCTAGAGAGTGGACAACACGTTCGTCTACCTCAGAGCGTTGGCCGAACGCTATTTTCGACGTCGTGCGTGCCACTTTGATTTTGGCCAACTACGATTCGATACAGAATGCAGGAAACCTGAAAGACACCCTCACGGACACATTGAGAGTAGTGTTTGTCAGCGGAATAATGGGAGTGCAAGGGTCTGTGTCATTGATATGGCTGTATGTAGCGCAGTTTGTCAGCAGGGGGCGTAGCTCAGATGGTAGAGCGCTCGCTTAGCATGCGAGAGGTACTGGGATCGATACCCAGCGCCTCCAGAATTTTTAACACACCAACATGCGCACACTGCCATGCAAGTGGAATAATTCACAGCCAGAAAATGTGTCAAGGCAGATACGAGCCAACGATTAGCAGCCACAATTGGCAAGCGTGCTGTAATGCGCACGAAGCACCCTCCTCCCACCACTACACTTAATTTAGAAACAGTGCAAGTGTTCCCATAAGATTCTCAAACCTATGTCGCAAAGATCAGCCTTGCTCCGAATTCACAAAAATCCCACTGCACATTCCAATTCTTGACGTGCAGTCGGCTGCTACTGGTGTTGCTAGTTGTGACTGCTGATGACAGATGCCGTAGCAATCAATTCATGGAGTGAGTTGTATGTTTTGCGATACTCTGTCTCTGACAAGCAAGCAGAGGTGACATAGGCGCGAACACAGGAAGCTTGCAGCCCCTCGCTGCCTGCAGACACCGAACAGGCACACTAGGAGGGCGGCCTAAGTCGTCGGCGAAATGTGCTCATTCGCTTGTGTGCGACGTCAAGCTCTAAATAAGGCTGTCACTAGCGTGAGCGTTGCGTGAGCGTCGTGTAAAGTCGGAAAAGTCGTCTGCGTGGGTGAGTGCCATGTTTGGGGAGCGTTTCGTAGTTTGCGCAGTGCAATGGAGACGCGGAAAGTTGTTGTGGCCCAGTCTTTTGCAGTTGGACGACAAGAGTGGTACACAGTAGTAAAGTGCGAGGCAGCGCCTCCAGAATTTTTAACACACCAACATGCGCACACTGCCATGCAAGTGGAATAATTCACAGCCAGAAAATGTGTCAAGGCAGATACGAGCCAACGATTAGCAGCCACAATTGGCAAGCGTGCTGTAATGCGCACGAAGCACCCTCCTCCCACCACTACACTTAATTTAGAAACAGTACAAGTGTTCCCATAAGATTCTCAAACCTATGTCGCAAAGATCAGCCTTGCGCCGAATTCACAAAAATCCCACTGCACATTCCAATTCTTGACGTGCAGTCGGCTGCTACTGGTGTTGCTAGTTGTGACTGCTGATGACAGATGCCGTAGCAATCAATTCATGGAGTGAGTTGTATGTTTTGCGATACTCTGTCTCTGACAAGCAAGCAGAGGTGACATAGGCGCGAACACAGGAAGCTTGCAGCCCCTCGCTGCCTGCAGACACCGAACAGCCACACTAGGAGGGCGGCCTAAGTCGTCGGCGAAATGTGCTCATTCGCTTGTGTGCGACGTCAAGCTCTAAATAAGGCTGTCACTAGCGTGAGCGTTGCGTGAGCGTCGTGTAAAGTCGGAAAAGTCGTCTGCGTGGGTGAGTGCCATGTTTGGGGAGCGTTTCGTAGTTTGCGCAGTGCAATGGAGACGCGGAAAGTTGTTGTGGCCCAGTCTTTTGCAGTTGGACGACAAGAGTGGTACACAGTAGTAAAGTGCGAGGCAGTGAGTTGGCATGAACAGTCGAGTGCACAATGGGTCTTCAGATGTGCTTGTTACCTCAGGTGCTGTGTGATTGTCGACATGGAGTGAAAACGGAGCAACTTGTGACTGTCCCTTCAATTTAAGACGTTAAAAACGGACGGAATTTGCAGTCGTAATACCAGAGCATCGAAACTACTTGGAACTCTTGCGTATGTGAACGTGTCCGCGCCTTTGTACTCTGGTCCCTTCACCCCTGCAAACCAACCAACCATCGCGTCCGTGCACATGAGAGTAGCAAAGAACGGAGAACAGCGCAGCTTGGTTGTGCTTGGGGGCGTAGCTCAGTTGGTAGAGCGTTCGCTTTGCATATGAAAGGTCCCGGGTTCAAGCCCCGGCGCCTCCATGTTTTGTGGTCAGTGCGTGGTAAGTGTTGGTCGCGGCGAGCCTAAAGGCACGCAAGATGTTGCAAAGCCAGCGTCACAGACTCGTATACTGACGTAAGGAGAGCAAGACGTAAATGTGAGGACCGGCTGTTGTCGAGGTGTCATCGAGTGCAAATCTGCCTTAGGTATAACGGCCTAACCTCAATGAAGTCTAGAGAGTGGACAACACGTTCGTCTACCTCAGAGCGTTGGCCGAACGCTATTTTCGACGTCGTGCGTGCCACTTTGATTTTGGCCAACTACGATTCGATACAGAATGCAGGAAACCTGAAAGACACCCTCACGGACACATTGAGAGTAGTGTTTGTCAGCGGAATAATGGGAGTGCAAGGGTCTGTGTCATTGATATGGCTGTATGTAGCGCAGTTCGTCAGCAGGGGGCGTAGCTCAGATGGTAGAGCGCTCGCTTAGCATGCGAGAGGTACTGGGATCGATACCCAGCGCCTCCAGAATTTTTAACACACCAACATGCGCACACTGCCATGCAAGTGGAATAATTCACAGCCAGAAAATGTGTCAAGGCAGATACGAGCCAACGATTAGCAGCCACAATTGGCAAGCGTGCTGTAATGCGCACGAAGCACCCTCCTCCCACCACTACACTTAATTTAGAAACAGTGCAAGTGTTCCCATAAGATTCTCAAACCTATGTCGCAAAGATCAGCCTTGCTCCGAATTCACAAAAATCCCACTGCACATTCCAATTCTTGACGTGCAGTCGGCTGCTACTGGTGTTGCTAGTTGTGACTGCTGATGACAGATGCCGTAGCAATCAATTCATGGAGTGAGTTGTATGTTTTGCGATACTCTGTCTCTGACAAGCAAGCAGAGGTGACATAGGCGCGAACACAGGAAGCTTGCAGCCCCTCGCTGCCTGCAGACACCGAACAGGCACACTAGGAGGGCGGCCTAAGTCGTCGGCGAAATGTGCTCATTCGCTTGTGTGCGACGTCAAGCTCTAAATAAGGCTGTCACTAGCGTGAGCGTTGCGTGAGCGTCGTGTAAAGTCGGAAAAGTCGTCTGCGTGGGTGAGTGCCATGTTTGGGGAGCGTTTCGTAGTTTGCGCAGTGCAATGGAGACGCGGAAAGTTGTTGTGGCCCAGTCTTTTGCAGTTGGACGACAAGAGTGGTACACAGTAGTAAAGTGCGAGGCAGCGCCTCCAGAATTTTTAACACACCAACATGCGCACACTGCCATGCAAGTGGAATAATTCACAGCCAGAAAATGTGTCAAGGCAGATACGAGCCAACGATTAGCAGCCACAATTGGCAAGCGTGCTGTAATGCGCACGAAGCACCCTCCTCCCACCACTACACTTAATTTAGAAACAGTACAAGTGTTCCCATAAGATTCTCAAACCTATGTCGCAAAGATCAGCCTTGCGCCGAATTCACAAAAATCCCACTGCACATTCCAATTCTTGACGTGCAGTCGGCTGCTACTGGTGTTGCTAGTTGTGACTGCTGATGACAGATGCCGTAGCAATCAATTCATGGAGTGAGTTGTATGTTTTGCGATACTCTGTCTCTGACAAGCAAGCAGAGGTGACATAGGCGCGAACACAGGAAGCTTGCAGCCCCTCGCTGCCTGCAGACACCGAACAGCCACACTAGGAGGGCGGCCTAAGTCGTCGGCGAAATGTGCTCATTCGCTTGTGTGCGACGTCAAGCTCTAAATAAGGCTGTCACTAGCGTGAGCGTTGCGTGAGCGTCGTGTAAAGTCGGAAAAGTCGTCTGCGTGGGTGAGTGCCATGTTTGGGGAGCGTTTCGTAGTTTGCGCAGTGCAATGGAGACGCGGAAAGTTGTTGTGGCCCAGTCTTTTGCAGTTGGACGACAAGAGTGGTACACAGTAGTAAAGTGCGAGGCAGTGAGTTGGCATGAACAGTCGAGTGCACAATGGGTCTTCAGATGTGCTTGTTACCTCAGGTGCTGTGTGATTGTCGACATGGAGTGAAAACGGAGCAACTTGTGACTGTCCCTTCAATTTAAGACGTTAAAAACGGACGGAATTTGCAGTCGTAATACCAGAGCATCGAAACTACTTGGAACTCTTGCGTATGTGAACGTGTCCGCGCCTTTGTACTCTGGTCCCCTCACCCCTGCAAACCAACCAACCATCGCGTCCGTGCACATGAGAGTAGCAAAGAACGGAGAACAGCGCAGCTTGGTTGTGCTTGGGGGCGTAGCTCAGTTGGTAGAGCGTTCGCTTTGCATGTGAAAGGTCCCGGTTTCAAGCCCCGGCGCCTCCATGTTTTGTGGTCAGTGCGTGGTAAGTGTTGGTCGCGGCGAGCCTAAAGGCACGCAAGATGTTGCAAAGCCAGCGTCACAGACTCGTATACTGACGTAAGGAGAGCAAGACGTAAATGTGAGGACCGGCTGTTGTCGAGGTGTCATCGAGTGCAAATCTGCCTTAGGTATAACGGCCTAACCTCAATGAAGTCTAGAGAGTGGACAACACGTTCGTCTACCTCAGAGCGTTGGCCGAACGCTATTTTCGACGTCGTGCGTGCCACTTTGATTTTGGCCAACTACGATTCGATACAGAATGCAGGAAACCTGAAAGACACCCTCACGGACACATTGAGAGTAGTGTTTGTCAGCGGAATAATGGGAGTGCAAGGGTCTGTGTCATTGATATGGCTGTATGTAGCGCAGTTCGTCAGCAGGGGGCGTAGCTCAGATGGTAGAGCGCTTGCTTAGCATGCGAGAGGTACTGGGATCGATACCCAGCGCCTCCAGAATTTTTAACACACCAACATGCGCACACTGCCATGCAAGTGGAATAATTCACAGCCAGAAAATGTGTCAAGGCAGATACGAGCCAACGATTAGCAGCCACAATTGGCAAGCGTGCTGTAATGCGCACGAAGCACCCTCCTCCCACCACTACACTTAATTTAGAAACAGTACAAGTGTTCCCATAAGATTCTCAAACCTATGTCGCAAAGATCAGCCTTGCGCCGAATTCACAAAAATCCCACTGCACATTCCAATTCTTGACGTGCAGTCGGCTGCTACTGGTGTTGCTAGTTGTGACTGCTGATGACAGATGCCGTAGCAATCAATTCATGGAGTGAGTTGTATGTTTTGCGATACTCTGTCTCTGACAAGCAAGCAGAGGTGACATAGGCGCGAACACAGGAAGCTTGCAGCCCCTCGCTGCCTGCAGACACCGAACAGCCACACTAGGAGGGCGGCCTAAGTCGTCGGCGAAATGTGCTCATTCGCTTGTGTGCGACGTCAAGCTCTAAATAAGGCTGTCACTAGCGTGAGCGTTGCGTGAGCGTCGTGTAAAGTCGGAAAAGTCGTCTGCGTGGGTGAGTGCCATGTTTGGGGAGCGTTTCGTAGTTTGCGCAGTGCAATGGAGACGCGGAAAGTTGTTGTGGCCCAGTCTTTTGCAGTTGGACGACAAGAGTGGTACACAGTAGTAAAGTGCGAGGCAGTGAGTTGGCATGAACAGTCGAGTGCACAATGGGTCTTCAGATGTGCTTGTTACCTCAGGTGCTGTGTGATTGTCGACATGGAGTGAAAACGGAGCAACTTGTGACTGTCCCTTCAATTTAAGACGTTAAAAACGGACGGAATTTGCAGTCGTAATACCAGAGCATCGAAACTACTTGGAACTCTTGCGTATGTGAACGTGTCCGCGCCTTTGTACTCTGGTCCCTTCACCCCTGCAAACCAACCAACCATCGCGTCCGTGCACATGAGAGTAGCAAAGAACGGAGAACAGCGCAGCTTGGTTGTGCTTGGGGGCGTAGCTCAGTTGGTAGAGCGTTCGCTTTGCATATGAAAGGTCCCGGGTTCAAGCCCCGGCGCCTCCATGTTTTGTGGTCAGTGCGTGGTAAGTGTTGGTCGCGGCGAGCCTAAAGGCACGCAAGATGTTGCAAAGCCAGCGTCACAGACTCGTATACTGACGTAAGGAGAGCAAGACGTAAATGTGAGGACCGGCTGTTGTCGAGGTGTCATCGAGTGCAAATCTGCCTTAGGTATAACGGCCTAACCTCAATGAAGTCTAGAGAGTGGACAACACGTTCGTCTACCTCAGAGCGTTGGCCGAACGCTATTTTCGACGTCGTGCGTGCCACTTTGATTTTGGCCAACTACGATTCGATACAGAATGCAGGAAACCTGAAAGACACCCTCACGGACACATTGAGAGTAGTGTTTGTCAGCGGAATAATGGGAGTGCAAGGGTCTGTGTCATTGATATGGCTGTATGTAGCGCAGTTCGTCAGCAGGGGGCGTAGCTCAGATGGTAGAGCGCTCGCTTAGCATGCGAGAGGTACTGGGATCGATACCCAGCGCCTCCAGAATTTTTAACACACCAACATGCGCACACTGCCATGCAAGTGGAATAATTCACAGCCAGAAAATGTGTCAAGGCAGATACGAGCCAACGATTAGCAGCCACAATTGGCAAGCGTGCTGTAATGCGCACGAAGCACCCTCCTCCCACCACTACACTTAATTTAGAAACAGTACAAGTGTTCCCATAAGATTCTCAAACCTATGTCGCAAAGATCAGCCTTGCTCCGAATTCACAAAAATCCCACTGCACATTCCAATTCTTGACGTGCAGTCGGCTGCTACTGGTGTTGCTAGTTGTGACTGCTGATGACAGATGCCGTAGCAATCAATTCATGGAGTGAGTTGTATGTTTTGCGATACTCTGTCTCTGACAAGCAAGCAGAGGTGACATAGGCGCGAACACAGGAAGCTTGCAGCCCCTCGCTGCCTGCAGACACCGAACAGGCACACTAGGAGGGCGGCCTAAGTCGTCGGCGAAATGTGCTCATTCGCTTGTGTGCGACGTCAAGCTCTAAATAAGGCTGTCACTAGCGTGAGCGTTGCGTGAGCGTCGTGTAAAGTCGGAAAAGTCGTCTGCGTGGGTGAGTGCCATGTTTGGGGAGCGTTTCGTAGTTTGCGCAGTGCAATGGAGACGCGGAAAGTTGTTGTGGCCCAGTCTTTTGCAGTTGGACGACAAGAGTGGTACACAGTAGTAAAGTGCGAGGCAGCGCCTCCAGAATTTTTAACACACCAACATGCGCACACTGCCATGCAAGTGGAATAATTCACAGCCAGAAAATGTGTCAAGGCAGATACGAGCCAACGATTAGCAGCCACAATTGGCAAGCGTGCTGTAATGCGCACGAAGCACCCTCCTCCCACCACTACACTTAATTTAGAAACAGTACAAGTGTTCCCATAAGATTCTCAAACCTATGTCGCAAAGATCAGCCTTGCGCCGAATTCACAAAAATCCCACTGCACATTCCAATTCTTGACGTGCAGTCGGCTGCTACTGGTGTTGCTAGTTGTGACTGCTGATGACAGATGCCGTAGCAATCAATTCATGGAGTGAGTTGTATGTTTTGCGATACTCTGTCTCTGACAAGCAAGCAGAGGTGACATAGGCGCGAACACAGGAAGCTTGCAGCCCCTCGCTGCCTGCAGACACCGAACAGCCACACTAGGAGGGCGGCCTAAGTCGTCGGCGAAATGTGCTCATTCGCTTGTGTGCGACGTCAAGCTCTAAATAAGGCTGTCACTAGCGTGAGCGTTGCGTGAGCGTCGTGTAAAGTCGGAAAAGTCGTCTGCGTGGGTGAGTGCCATGTTTGGGGAGCGTTTCGTAGTTTGCGCAGTGCAATGGAGACGCGGAAAGTTGTTGTGGCCCAGTCTTTTGCAGTTGGACGACAAGAGTGGTACACAGTAGTAAAGTGCGAGGCAGTGAGTTGGCATGAACAGTCGAGTGCACAATGGGTCTTCAGATGTGCTTGTTACCTCAGGTGCTGTGTGATTGTCGACATGGAGTGAAAACGGAGCAACTTGTGACTGTCCCTTCAATTTAAGACGTTAAAAACGGACGGAATTTGCAGTCGTAATACCAGAGCATCGAAACTACTTGGAACTCTTGCGTATGTGAACGTGTCCGCGCCTTTGTACTCTGGTCCCCTCACCCCTGCAAACCAACCAACCATCGCGTCCGTGCACATGAGAGTAGCAAAGAACGGAGAACAGCGCAGCTTGGTTGTGCTTGGGGGCGTAGCTCAGTTGGTAGAGCGTTCGCTTTGCATGTGAAAGGTCCCGGTTTCAAGCCCCGGCGCCTCCATGTTTTGTGGTCAGTGCGTGGTAAGTGTTGGTCGCGGCGAGCCTAAAGGCACGCAAGATGTTGCAAAGCCAGCGTCACAGACTCGTATACTGACGTAAGGAGAGCAAGACGTAAATGTGAGGACCGGCTGTTGTCGAGGTGTCATCGAGTGCAAATCTGCCTTAGGTATAACGGCCTAACCTCAATGAAGTCTAGAGAGTGGACAACACGTTCGTCTACCTCAGAGCGTTGGCCGAACGCTATTTTCGACGTCGTGCGTGCCACTTTGATTTTGGCCAACTACGATTCGATACAGAATGCAGGAAACCTGAAAGACACCCTCACGGACACATTGAGAGTAGTGTTTGTCGGCGGAATAATGGGAGTGCAAGGGTCTGTGTCATTGATATGGCTGTATGTAGCGCAGTTTGTCAGCAGGGGGCGTAGCTCAGATGGTAGAGCGCTCGCTTAGCATGCGAGAGGTACTGGGATCGATACCCAGCGCCTCCAGAATTTTTAACACACCAACATGCGCACACTGCCATGCAAGTGGAATATATCACAGCCAGAAAATGTGTCAAGGCAGATACGAGCCAACGATTAGCAGCCACAATTGGCAAGCGTGCTGTAATGCGCACGGAGCACCCTCCTCCCACCACTACACTTAATTTAGAAACAGTACAAGTGTTCCCATAAGATTCTCAAACCTATGTCGCAAAGATCAGCCTTGCGCCGAATTCACAAAAATCCCACTGCACATTCCAATTCTTGACGTGCAGTCGGCTGCTACTGGTGTTGCTAGTTGTGACTGCTGATGACAGATGCCGTAGCAATCAATTCATGGAGTGAGTTGTATGTTTTGCGATACTATGTCTCTGACAAGCAAGCAGAGGTGACATAGGCGCGAACACAGGAAGCTTGCAGCCCCTCGCTGCCTGCAGACACCGAACAGCCACACTAGGAGGGCGGCCTAAGTCGTCGGCGAAATGTGCTCATTCGCTTGTGTGCGACGTCAAGCTCTAAATAAGGCTGTCACTAGCGTGAGCGTTGCGTGAGCGTCGTGTAAAGTCGGAAAAGTCGTCTGCGTGGGTGAGTGGCATGTTTGGGGAGCGTTTCGTAGTTTGCGCAGTGCAATGGAGACGCGGAAAGTTGTTGTGGCCCAGTCTTTTGCAGTTGGACGACAAGAGTGGTACACAGTAGTAAAGTGCGAGGCAGTGAGTTGGCATGAACAGTCGAGTGCACAATGGGTCTTCAGATGTGCTTGTTACCTCAGGTGCTGTGTGATTGTCGACATGGAGTGAAAACGGAGCAACTTGTGACTGTCCCTTCAATTTAAGACGTTAAAAACGGACGGAATTTGCAGTCGTAATACCAGAGCATCGAAACTACTTGGAACTCTTGCGTATGTGAACGTGTCCGCGCCTTTGTACTCTGGTCCCTTCATCCCAGCAAACCAACCAACCATCGCGTCCGTGCACATAAGAGTAGCAAAGAACGGAGATCAGCGCAGCTTGCTTGTGCTTGGGGGCGTAGCTCAGTTGGTAGAGCGTTCGCTTTGCATGTGATAGGTCCCGGGTTCAAGCCCCGGCGCCTCCATGTTTTGTGGTCAGTGCGTGGTAAGTGCTGGTCGCGGCGAGCCTAAAGACACGCAAGATGTTGCAAAGCCAGCGTCACAGACTCGTATACCGACGTAAGGAGAGCAAGACGTAAATGTGAGGACCGGCTGTTGTCGAGGTGTCATCGAGTGCAAATCTGCCTTAGGTATAACGGCCTAACCTCAATGAAGTCTAGAGAGTGGACAACACGTTCGTCTACCTCAGAGCGTTGGCCGAACGCTATTTTCGACGTCGTGCGTGCCACTTTGATTTTGGCCAACTACGATTCGATACAGAATGCAGGAAACCTGAAAGACACCCTCACGGACACATTGAGAGTAGTGTTTGTCAGCGGAATAATGGGAGTGCAAGGGTCTGTGTCATTGATATGGCTGTATGTAGCGCAGTTCGTCAGCAGGGGGCGTAGCTCAGATGGTAGAGCGCTCGCTTAGCATGCGAGAGGTACTGGGATCGATACCCAGCGCCTCCAGAATTTTTAACACACCAACATGCGCACACTGCCATGCAAGTGGAATAATTCACAGCCAGAAAATGTGTCAAGGCAGATACGAGCCAACGATTAGCAGCCACAATTGGCAAGCGTGCTGTAATGCGCACGAAGCACCCTCCTCCCACCACTACACTTAATTTAGAAACAGTACAAGTGTTCCCATAAGATTCTCAAACCTATGTCGCAAAGATCAGCCTTGCGCCGAATTCACAAAAATCCCACTGCACATTCCAATTCTTGACGTGCAGTCGGCTGCTACTGGTGTTGCTAGTTGTGACTGCTGATGACAGATGCCGTAGCAATCAATTCATGGAGTGAGTTGTATGTTTTGCGATACTCTGTCTCTGACAAGCAAGCAGAGGTGACATAGGCGCGAACACAGGAAGCTTGCAGCCCCTCGCTGCCTGCAGACACCGAACAGGCACACTAGGAGGGCGGCCTAAGTCGTCGGCGAAATGTGCTCATTCGCTTGTGTGCGACGTCAAGCTCTAAATAAGGCTGTCACTAGCGTGAGCGTTGCGTGAGCGTCGTGTAAAGTCGGAAAAGTCGTCTGCGTGGGTGAGTGCCATGTTTGGGGAGCGTTTCGTAGTTTGCGCAGTGCAATGGAGACGCGGAAAGTTGTTGTTTCCCAGTCTTTTGTAGTTGGACGACAAGAGTGGTACACAGTAGTAAAGTGCGAGGCAGCGCCTCCAGAATTTTTAACACACCAACATGCGCACACTGCCATGCAAGTGGAATAATTCACAGCCAGAAAATGTGTCAAGGCAGATACGAGCCAACGATTAGCAGCCACAATTGGCAAGCGTGCTGTAATGCGCACGAAGCACCCTCCTCCCACCACTACACTTAATTTAGAAACAGTACAAGTGTTCCCATAAGATTCTCAAACCTATGTCGCAAAGATCAGCCTTGCGCCGAATTCACAAAAATCCCACTGCACATTCCAATTCTTGACGTGCAGTCGGCTGCTACTGGTGTTGCTAGTTGTGACTGCTGATGACAGATGCCGTAGCAATCAATTCATGGAGTGAGTTGTATGTTTTGCGATACTCTGTCTCTGACAAGCAAGCAGAGGTGACATAGGCGCGAACACAGGAAGCTTGCAGCCCCTCGCTGCCTGCAGACACCGAACAGCCACACTAGGAGGGCGGCCTAAGTCGTCGGCGAAATGTGCTCATTCGCTTGTGTGCGACGTCAAGCTCTAAATAAGGCTGTCACTAGCGTGAGCGTCGTGTAAAGTCGGAAAAGTCGTCTGCGTGGGTGAGTGCCATGTTTGGGGAGCGTTTCGTAGTTTGCGCAGTGCAATGGAGACGCGGAAAGTTGTTGTGGCCCAGTCTTTTGCAGTTGGACGACAAGAGTGGTACACAGTAGTAAAGTGCGAGGCAGTGAGTAGGCATGAACAGTCGAGTGCACAATGGGTCTTCAGATGTGCTTGTTACCTCAGGTGCTGTGTGATTGTCGACATGGAGTGAAAACGGAGCAACTTGTGACTGTCCCTTCAATTTAAGACGTTAAAAACGGACGGAATTTGCAGTCGTAATACCAGAGCATCGAAACTACTTGGAACTCTTGCGTATGTGAACGTGTCCGCGCCTTTGTACTCTGGTCCCCTCACCCCTGCAAACCAACCAACCATCGCGTCCGTGCACATGAGAGTAGCAAAGAACGGAGAACAGCGCAGCTTGGTTGTGCTTGGGGGCGTAGCTCAGTTGGTAGAGCGTTCGCTTTGCATGTGAAAGGTCCCGGGTTCAAGCCCCGGCGCCTCCATGTTTTGTGGTCAGTGCGTGGTAAGTGTTGGTCGCGGCGAGCCTAAAGGCACGCAAGATGTTGCAAAGCCAGCGTCACAGACTCGTATACTGACGTAAGGAGAGCAAGACGTAAATGTGAGGACCGGCTGTTGTCGAGGTGTCATCGAGTGCAAATCTGCCTTAGGTATAACGGCCTAACCTCAATGAAGTCTAGAGAGTGGACAACACGTTCGTCTACCTCAGAGCGTTGGCCGAACGCTATTTTCGACGTCGTGCGTGCCACTTTGATTTTGGCCAACTACGATTCGATACAGAATGCAGGAAACCTGAAAGACACCCTCACGGACACATTGAGAGTAGTGTTTGTCAGCGGAATAATGGGAGTGCAAGGGTCTGTGTCATTGATATGGCTGTATGTAGCGCAGTTTGTCAGCAGGGGGCGTAGCTCAGATGGTAGAGCGCTCGCTTAGCATGCGAGAGGTACTGGGATCGATACCCAGCGCCTCCAGAATTTTTAACACACCAACATGCGCACACTGCCATGCAAGTGGAATATATCACAGCCAGAAAATGTGTCAAGGCAGATACGAGCCAACGATTAGCAGCCACAATTGGCAAGCGTGCTGTAATGCGCACGGAGCACCCTCCTCCCACCACTACACTTAATTTAGAAACAGTACAAGTGTTCCCATAAGATTCTCAAACCTATGTCGCAAAGATCAGCCTTGCGCCGAATTCACAAAAATCCCACTGCACATTCCAATTCTTGACGTGCAGTCGGCTGCTACTGGTGTTGCTAGTTGTGACTGCTGATGACAGATGCCGTAGCAATCAATTCATGGAGTGAGTTGTATGTTTTGCGATACTATGTCTCTGACAAGCAAGCAGAGGTGACATAGGCGCGAACACAGGAAGCTTGCAGCCCCTCGCTGCCTGCAGACACCGAACAGCCACACTAGGAGGGCGGCCTAAGTCGTCGGCGAAATGTGCTCATTCGCTTGTGTGCGACGTCAAGCTCTAAATAAGGCTGTCACTAGCGTGAGCGTTGCGTGAGCGTCGTGTAAAGTCGGAAAAGTCGTCTGCGTGGGTGAGTGGCATGTTTGGGGAGCGTTTCGTAGTTTGCGCAGTGCAATGGAGACGCGGAAAGTTGTTGTGGCCCAGTCTTTTGCAGTTGGACGACAAGAGTGGTACACAGTAGTAAAGTGCGAGGCAGTGAGTTGGCATGAACAGTCGAGTGCACAATGGGTCTTCAGATGTGCTTGTTACCTCAGGTGCTGTGTGATTGTCGACATGGAGTGAAAACGGAGCAACTTGTGACTGTCCCTTCAATTTAAGACGTTAAAAACGGACGGAATTTGCAGTCGTAATACCAGAGCATCGAAACTACTTGGAACTCTTGCGTATGTGAACGTGTCCGCGCCTTTGTACACTGGTCCCTTCATCCCAGCAAACCAACCAACCATCGCGTCCGTGCACATAAGAGTAGCAAAGAACGGAGATCAGCGCAGCTTGCTTGTGCTTGGGGGCGTAGCTCAGTTGGTAGAGCGTTCGCTTTGCATGTGATAGGTCCCGGGTTCAAGCCCCGGCGCCTCCATGTTTTGTGGTCAGTGCGTGGTAAGTGCTGGTCGCGGCGAGCCTAAAGACACGCAAGATGTTGCAAAGCCAGCGTCACAGACTCGTATACCGACGTAAGGAGAGCAAGACGTAAATGTGAGGACCGGCTGTTGTCGAGGTGTCATCGAGTGCAAATCTGCCTTAGGTATAACGGCCTAACCTCAATGAAGTCTAGAGAGTGGACAACACGTTCGTCTACCTCAGAGCGTTGGCCGAACGCTATTTTCGACGTCGTGCGTGCCACTTTGATTTTGGCCAACTACGATTCGATACAGAATGCAGGAAACCTGAAAGACACCCTCACGGACACATTGAGAGTAGTGTTTGTCAGCGGAATAATGGGAGTGCAAGGGTCTGTGTCATTGATATGGCTGTATGTAGCGCAGTTCGTCAGCAGGGGGCGTAGCTCAGATGGTAGAGCGCTCGCTTAGCATGCGAGAGGTACTGGGATCGATACCCAGCGCCTCCAGAATTTTTAACACACCAACATGCGCACACTGCCATGCAAGTGGAATAATTCACAGCCAGAAAATGTGTCAAGGCAGATACGAGCCAACGATTAGCAGCCACAATTGGCAAGCGTGCTGTAATGCGCACGAAGCACCCTCCTCCCACCACTACACTTAATTTAGAAACAGTACAAGTGTTCCCATAAGATTCTCAAACCTATGTCGCAAAGATCAGCCTTGCGCCGAATTCACAAAAATCCCACTGCACATTCCAATTCTTGACGTGCAGTCGGCTGCTACTGGTGTTGCTAGTTGTGACTGCTGATGACAGATGCCGTAGCAATCAATTCATGGAGTGAGTTGTATGTTTTGCGATACTCTGTCTCTGACAAGCAAGCAGAGGTGACATAGGCGCGAACACAGGAAGCTTGCAGCCCCTCGCTGCCTGCAGACACCGAACAGGCACACTAGGAGGGCGGCCTAAGTCGTCGGCGAAATGTGCTCATTCGCTTGTGTGCGACGTCAAGCTCTAAATAAGGCTGTCACTAGCGTGAGCGTTGCGTGAGCGTCGTGTAAAGTCGGAAAAGTCGTCTGCGTGGGTGAGTGCCATGTTTGGGGAGCGTTTCGTAGTTTGCGCAGTGCAATGGAGACGCGGAAAGTTGTTGTGGCCCAGTCTTTTGTAGTTGGACGACAAGAGTGGTACACAGTAGTAAAGTGCGAGGCAGCGCCTCCAGAATTTTTAACACACCAACATGCGCACACTGCCATGCAAGTGGAATAATTCACAGCCAGAAAATGTGTCAAGGCAGATACGAGCCAACGATTAGCAGCCACAATTGGCAAGCGTGCTGTAATGCGCACGAAGCACCCTCCTCCCACCACTACACTTAATTTAGAAACAGTACAAGTGTTCCCATAAGATTCTCAAACCTATGTCGCAAAGATCAGCCTTGCGCCGAATTCACAAAAATCCCACTGCACATTCCAATTCTTGACGTGCAGTCGGCTGCTACTGGTGTTGCTAGTTGTGACTGCTGATGACAGATGCCGTAGCAATCAATTCATGGAGTGAGTTGTATGTTTTGCGATACTCTGTCTCTGACAAGCAAGCAGAGGTGACATAGGCGCGAACACAGGAAGCTTGCAGCCCCTCGCTGCCTGCAGACACCGAACAGCCACACTAGGAGGGCGGCCTAAGTCGTCGGCGAAATGTGCTCATTCGCTTGTGTGCGACGTCAAGCTCTAAATAAGGCTGTCACTAGCGTGAGCGTCGTGTAAAGTCGGAAAAGTCGTCTGCGTGGGTGAGTGCCATGTTTGGGGAGCGTTTCGTAGTTTGCGCAGTGCAATGGAGACGCGGAAAGTTGTTGTGGCCCAGTCTTTTGCAGTTGGACGACAAGAGTGGTACACAGTAGTAAAGTGCGAGGCAGTGAGTAGGCATGAACAGTCGAGTGCACAATGGGTCTTCAGATGTGCTTGTTACCTCAGGTGCTGTGTGATTGTCGACATGGAGTGAAAACGGAGCAACTTGTGACTGTCCCTTCAATTTAAGACGTTAAAAACGGACGGAATTTGCAGTCGTAATACCAGAGCATCGAAACTACTTGGAACTCTTGCGTATGTGAACGTGTCCGCGCCTTTGTACTCTGGTCCCCTCACCCCTGCAAACCAACCAACCATCGCGTCCGTGCACATGAGAGTAGCAAAGAACGGAGAACAGCGCAGCTTGGTTGTGCTTGGGGGCGTAGCTCAGTTGGTAGAGCGTTCGCTTTGCATCTGAAAGGTCCCGGGTTCAAGCCCCGGCGCCTCCATGTTTTGTGGTCAGTGCGTGGTAAGTGTTGGTCGCGGCGAGCCTAAAGGCACGCAAGATGTTGCAAAGCCAGCGTCACAGACTCGTATACTGACGTAAGGAGAGCAAGACGTAAATGTGAGGACCGGCTGTTGTCGAGGTGTCATCGAGTGCAAATCTGCCTTAGGTATAACGGCCTAACCTCAATGAAGTCTAGAGAGTGGACAACACGTTCGTCTACCTCAGAGCGTTGGCCGAACGCTATTTTCGACGTCGTGCGTGCCACTTTGATTTTGGCCAACTACGATTCGATACAGAATGCAGGAAACCTGAAAGACACCCTCACGGACACATTGAGAGTAGTGTTTGTCAGCGGAATAATGGGAGTGCAAGGGTCTGTGTCATTGATATGGCTGTATGTAGCGCAGTTTGTCAGCAGGGGGCGTAGCTCAGATGGTAGAGCGCTCGCTTAGCATGCGAGAGGTACTGGGATCGATACCCAGCGCCTCCAGAATTTTTAACACACCAACATGCGCACACTGCCATGCAAGTGGAATATATCACAGCCAGAAAATGTGTCAAGGCAGATACGAGCCAACGATTAGCAGCCACAATTGGCAAGCGTGCTGTAATGCGCACGGAGCACCCTCCTCCCACCACTACACTTAATTTAGAAACAGTACAAGTGTTCCCATAAGATTCTCAAACCTATGTCGCAAAGATCAGCCTTGCGCCGAATTCACAAAAATCCCACTGCACATTCCAATTCTTGACGTGCAGTCGGCTGCTACTGGTGTTGCTAGTTGTGACTGCTGATGACAGATGCCGTAGCAATCAATTCATGGAGTGAGTTGTATGTTTTGCGATACTATGTCTCTGACAAGCAAGCAGAGGTGACATAGGCGCGAACACAGGAAGCTTGCAGCCCCTCGCTGCCTGCAGACACCGAACAGCCACACTAGGAGGGCGGCCTAAGTCGTCGGCGAAATGTGCTCATTCGCTTGTGTGCGACGTCAAGCTCTAAATAAGGCTGTCACTAGCGTGAGCGTTGCGTGAGCGTCGTGTAAAGTCGGAAAAGTCGTCTGCGTGGGTGAGTGGCATGTTTGGGGAGCGTTTCGTAGTTTGCGCAGTGCAATGGAGACGCGGAAAGTTGTTGTGGCCCAGTCTTTTGCAGTTGGACGACAAGAGTGGTACACAGTAGTAAAGTGCGAGGCAGTGAGTTGGCATGAACAGTCGAGTGCACAATGGGTCTTCAGATGTGCTTGTTACCTCAGGTGCTGTGTGATTGTCGACATGGAGTGAAAACGGAGCAACTTGTGACTGTCCCTTCAATTTAAGACGTTAAAAACGGACGGAATTTGCAGTCGTAATACCAGAGCATCGAAACTACTTGGAACTCTTGCGTATGTGAACGTGTCCGCGCCTTTGTACACTGGTCCCTTCATCCCAGCAAACCAACCAACCATCGCGTCCGTGCACATAAGAGTAGCAAAGAACGGAGATCAGCGCAGCTTGCTTGTGCTTGGGGGCGTAGCTCAGTTGGTAGAGCGTTCGCTTTGCATGTGATAGGTCCCGGGTTCAAGCCCCGGCGCCTCCATGTTTTGTGGTCAGTGCGTGGTAAGTGCTGGTCGCGGCGAGCCTAAAGACACGCAAGATGTTGCAAAGCCAGCGTCACAGACTCGTATACCGACGTAAGGAGAGCAAGACGTAAATGTGAGGACCGGCTGTTGTCGAGGTGTCATCGAGTGCAAATCTGCCTTAGGTATAACGGCCTAACCTCAATGAAGTCTAGAGAGTGGACAACACGTTCGTCTACCTCAGAGCGTTGGCCGAACGCTATTTTCGACGTCGTGCGTGCCACTTTGATTTTGGCCAACTACGATTCGATACAGAATGCAGGAAACCTGAAAGACACCCTCACGGACACATTGAGAGTAGTGTTTGTCAGCGGAATAATGGGAGTGCAAGGGTCTGTGTCATTGATATGGCTGTATGTAGCGCAGTTCGTCAGCAGGGGGCGTAGCTCAGATGGTAGAGCGCTCGCTTAGCATGCGAGAGGTACTGGGATCGATACCCAGCGCCTCCAGAATTTTTAACACACCAACATGCGCACACTGCCATGCAAGTGGAATAATTCACAGCCAGAAAATGTGTCAAGGCAGATACGAGCCAACGATTAGCAGCCACAATTGGCAAGCGTGCTGTAATGCGCACGAAGCACCCTCCTCCCACCACTACACTTAATTTAGAAACAGTACAAGTGTTCCCATAAGATTCTCAAACCTATGTCGCAAAGATCAGCCTTGCGCCGAATTCACAAAAATCCCACTGCACATTCCAATTCTTGACGTGCAGTCGGCTGCTACTGGTGTTGCTAGTTGTGACTGCTGATGACAGATGCCGTAGCAATCAATTCATGGAGTGAGTTGTATGTTTTGCGATACTCTGTCTCTGACAAGCAAGCAGAGGTGACATAGGCGCGAACACAGGAAGCTTGCAGCCCCTCGCTGCCTGCAGACACCGAACAGCCACACTAGGAGGGCGGCCTAAGTCGTCGGCGAAATGTGCTCATTCGCTTGTGTGCGACGTCAAGCTCTAAATAAGGCTGTCACTAGCGTGAGCGTCGTGTAAAGTCGGAAAAGTCGTCTGCGTGGGTGAGTGCCATGTTTGGGGAGCGTTTCGTAGTTTGCGCAGTGCAATGGAGACGCGGAAAGTTGTTGTGGCCCAGTCTTTTGCAGTTGGACGACAAGAGTGGTACACAGTAGTAAAGTGCGAGGCAGTGAGTAGGCATGAACAGTCGAGTGCACAATGGGTCTTCAGATGTGCTTGTTACCTCAGGTGCTGTGTGATTGTCGACATGGAGTGAAAACGGAGCAACTTGTGACTGTCCCTTCAATTTAAGACGTTAAAAACGGACGGAATTTGCAGTCGTAATACCAGAGCATCGAAACTACTTGGAACTCTTGCGTATGTGAACGTGTCCGCGCCTTTGTACTCTGGTCCCCTCACCCCTGCAAACCAACCAACCATCGCGTCCGTGCACATGAGAGTAGCAAAGAACGGAGAACAGCGCAGCTTGGTTGTGCTTGGGGGCGTAGCTCAGTTGGTAGAGCGTTCGCTTTGCATGTGAAAGGTCCCGGGTTCAAGCCCCGGCGCCTCCATGTTTTGTGGTCAGTGCGTGGTAAGTGTTGGTCGCGGCGAGCCTAAAGGCACGCAAGATGTTGCAAAGCCAGCGTCACAGACTCGTATACTGACGTAAGGAGAGCAAGACGTAAATGTGAGGACCGGCTGTTGTCGAGGTGTCATCGAGTGCAAATCTGCCTTAGGTATAACGGCCTAACCTCAATGAAGTCTAGAGAGTGGACAACACGTTCGTCTACCTCAGAGCGTTGGCCGAACGCTATTTTCGACGTCGTGCGTGCCACTTTGATTTTGGCCAACTACGATTCGATACAGAATGCAGGAAACCTGAAAGACACCCTCACGGACACATTGAGAGTAGTGTTTGTCAGCGGAATAATGGGAGTGCAAGGGTCTGTGTCATTGATATGGCTGTATGTAGCGCAGTTTGTCAGCAGGGGGCGTAGCTCAGATGGTAGAGCGCTCGCTTAGCATGCGAGAGGTACTGGGATCGATACCCAGCGCCTCCAGAATTTTTAACACACCAACATGCGCACACTGCCATGCAAGTGGAATATATCACAGCCAGAAAATGTGTCAAGGCAGATACGAGCCAACGATTAGCAGCCACAATTGGCAAGCGTGCTGTAATGCGCACGGAGCACCCTCCTCCCACCACTACACTTAATTTAGAAACAGTACAAGTGTTCCCATAAGATTCTCAAACCTATGTCGCAAAGATCAGCCTTGCGCCGAATTCACAAAAATCCCACTGCACATTCCAATTCTTGACGTGCAGTCGGCTGCTACTGGTGTTGCTAGTTGTGACTGCTGATGACAGATGCCGTAGCAATCAATTCATGGAGTGAGTTGTATGTTTTGCGATACTATGTCTCTGACAAGCAAGCAGAGGTGACATAGGCGCGAACACAGGAAGCTTGCAGCCCCTCGCTGCCTGCAGACACCGAACAGCCACACTAGGAGGGCGGCCTAAGTCGTCGGCGAAATGTGCTCATTCGCTTGTGTGCGACGTCAAGCTCTAAATAAGGCTGTCACTAGCGTGAGCGTTGCGTGAGCGTCGTGTAAAGTCGGAAAAGTCGTCTCCGTGGGTGAGTGGCATGTTTGGGGAGCGTTTCGTAGTTTGCGCAGTGCAATGGAGACGCGGAAAGTTGTTGTGGCCCAGTCTTTTGCAGTTGGACGACAAGAGTGGTACACAGTAGTAAAGTGCGAGGCAGTGAGTTGGCATGAACAGTCGAGTGCACAATGGGTCTTCAGATGTGCTTGTTACCTCAGGTGCTGTGTGATTGTCGACATGGAGTGAAAACGGAGCAACTTGTGACTGTCCCTTCAATTTAAGACGTTAAAAACGGACGGAATTTGCAGTCGTAATACCAGAGCATCGAAACTACTTGGAACTCTTGCGTATGTGAACGTGTCCGCGCCTTTGTACTCTGGTCCCTTCACCCCAGCAAACCAACCAACCATCGCGTCCGTGCACATAAGAGTAGCAAAGAACGGAGATCAGCGCAGCTTGCTTGTGCTTGGGGGCGTAGCTCAGTTGGTAGAGCGTTCGCTTTGCATGTGATAGGTCCCGGGTTCAAGCCCCGGCGCCTCCATGTTTTGTGGTCAGTGCGTGGTAAGTGTTGGTCGCGGCGAGCCTAAAGACACGCAAGATGTTGCAAAGCCAGCGTCACAGACTCGTATACCGACGTAAGGAGAGCAAGACGTAAATGTGAGGACCGGCTGTTGTCGAGGTGTCATCGAGTGCAAATCTGCCTTAGGTATAACGGCCTAACCTCAATGAAG
This sequence comes from Schistocerca americana, assembly GCF_021461395.2. NCBI lineage: Eukaryota > Metazoa > Arthropoda > Insecta > Orthoptera > Acrididae > Schistocerca > Schistocerca americana. The sequence continues at coordinate 156,155 of NW_025725958.1, forward strand.
TCTAGAGAGTGGACAACACGTTCGTCTACCTCAGAGCGTTGGCCGAACGCTATTTTCGACGTCGTGCGTGCCACTTTGATTTTGGCCAACTACGATTCGATACAGAATGCAGGAAACCTGAAAGACACCCTCACGGACACATTGAGAGTAGTGTTTGTCAGCGGAATAATGGGAGTGCAAGGGTCTGTGTCATTGATATGGCTGTATGTAGCGCAGTTCGTCAGCAGGGGGCGTAGCTCAGATGGTAGAGCGCTCGCTTAGCATGCGAGAGGTACTGGGATCGATACCCAGCGCCTCCAGAATTTTTAACACACCAACATGCGCACACTGCCATGCAAGTGGAATAATTCACAGCCAGAAAATGTGTCAAGGCAGATACGAGCCAACGATTAGCAGCCACAATTGGCAAGCGTGCTGTAATGCGCACGAAGCACCCTCCTCCCACCACTACACTTAATTTAGAAACAGTACAAGTGTTCCCATAAGATTCTCAAACCTATGTCGCAAAGATCAGCCTTGCGCCGAATTCACAAAAATCCCACTGCACATTCCAATTCTTGACGTGCAGTCGGCTGCTACTGGTGTTGCTAGTTGTGACTGCTGATGACAGATGCCGTAGCAATCAATTCATGGAGTGAGTTGTATGTTTTGCGATACTCTGTCTCTGACAAGCAAGCAGAGGTGACATAGGCGCAAACACAGGAAGCTTGCAGCCCCTCGCTGCCTGCAGACACCGAACAGCCACACTAGGAGGGCGGCCTAAGTCGTCGGCGAAATGTGCTCATTCGCTTGTGTGCGACGTCAAGCTCTAAATAAGGCTGTCACTAGCGTGAGCGTTGCGTGAGCGTCGTGTAAAGTCGGAAAAATCGTCTGCGTGGGTGAGTGCCATGTTTGGGGAGCGTTTCGTAGTTTGCGCAGTGCAATGGAGACGCGGAAAGTTGTTGTGGCCCAGTCTTTTGCAGTTGGACGACAAGAGTGGTACACAGTAGTAAAGTGCGAGGCAGCGCCTCCAGAATTTTTAACACACCAACATGCGCACACTGCCATGCAAGTGGAATAATTCACAGCCAGAAAATGTGTCAAGGCAGATACGAGCCAACGATTAGCAGCCACAATTGGCAAGCGTGCTGTAATGCGCACGAAGCACCCTCCTCCCACCACTACACTTAATTTAGAAACAGTACAAGTGTTCCCATAAGATTCTCAAACCTATGTCGCAAAGATCAGCCTTGCGCCGAATTCACAAAAATCCCACTGCACATTCCAATTCTTGACGTGCAGTCGGCTGCTACTGGTGTTGCTAGTTGTGACTGCTGATGACAGATGCCGTAGCAATCAATTCATGGAGTGAGTTGTATGTTTTGCGATACTCTGTCTCTGACAAGCAAGCAGAGGTGACATAGGCGCGAACACAGGAAGCTTGCAGCCCCTCGCTGCCTGCAGACACCGAACAGCCACACTAGGAGGGCGGCCTAAGTCGTCGGCGAAATGTGCTCATTCGCTTGTGTGCGACGTCAAGCTCTAAATAAGGCTGTCACTAGCGTGAGCGTTGCGTGAGCGTCGTGTAAAGTCGGAAAAGTCGTCTGCGTGGGTGAGTGCCATGTTTGGGGAGCGTTTCGTAGTTTGCGCAGTGCAATGGAGACGCGGAAAGTTGTTGTGGCCCAGTCTTTTGCAGTTGGACGACAAGAGTGGTACACAGTAGTAAAGTGCGAGGCAGTGAGTTGGCATGAACAGTCGAGTGCACAATGGGTCTTCAGATGTGCTTGTTACCTCAGGTGCTGTGTGATTGTCGACATGGAGTGAAAACGGAGCAACTTGTGACTGTCCCTTCAATTTAAGACGTTAAAAACGGACGGAATTTGCAGTCGTAATACCAGAGCATCGAAACTACTTGGAACTCTTGCGTATGTGAACGTGTCCGCGCCTTTGTACTCTGGTCCCCTCACCCCTGCAAACCAACCAACCATCGCGTCCGTGCACATGAGAGTAGCAAAGAACGGAGAACAGCGCAGCTTGGTTGTGCTTGGGGGCGTAGCTCAGTTGGTAGAGCGTTCGCTTTGCATGTGAAAGGTCCCGGGTTCAAGCCCCGGCGCCTCCATGTTTTGTGGTCAGTGCGTGGTAAGTGTTGGTCGCGGCGAGCCTAAAGGCACGCAAGATGTTGCAAAGCCAGCGTCACAGACTCGTATACTGACGTAAGGAGAGCAAGACGTAAATGTGAGGACCGGCTGTTGTCGAGGTGTCATCGAGTGCAAATCTGCCTTAGGTATAACGGCCTAACCTCAATGAAGTCTAGAGAGTGGACAACACGTTCGTCTACCTCAGAGCGTTGGCCGAACGCTATTTTCGACGTCGTGCGTGCCACTTTGATTTTGGCCAACTACGATTCGATACAGAATGCAGGAAACCTGAAAGACACCCTCACGGACACATTGAGAGTAGTGTTTGTCGGCGGAATAATGGGAGTGCAAGGGTCTGTGTCATTGATATGGCTGTATGTAGCGCAGTTTGTCAGCAGGGGGCGTAGCTCAGATGGTAGAGCGCTCGCTTAGCATGCGAGAGGTACTGGGATCGATACCCAGCGCCTCCAGAATTTTTAACACACCAACATGCGCACACTGCCATGCAAGTGGAATATATCACAGCCAGAAAATGTGTCAAGGCAGATACGAGCCAACGATTAGCAGCCACAATTGGCAAGCGTGCTGTAATGCGCACGGAGCACCCTCCTCCCACCACTACACTTAATTTAGAAACAGTACAAGTGTTCCCATAAGATTCTCAAACCTATGTCGCAAAGATCAGCCTTGCGCCGAATTCACAAAAATCCCACTGCACATTCCAATTCTTGACGTGCAGTCGGCTGCTACTGGTGTTGCTAGTTGTGACTGCTGATGACAGATGCCGTAGCAATCAATTCATGGAGTGAGTTGTATGTTTTGCGATACTATGTCTCTGACAAGCAAGCAGAGGTGACATAGGCGCGAACACAGGAAGCTTGCAGCCCCTCGCTGCCTGCAGACACCGAACAGCCACACTAGGAGGGCGGCCTAAGTCGTCGGCGAAATGTGCTCATTCGCTTGTGTGCGACGTCAAGCTCTAAATAAGGCTGTCACTAGCGTGAGCGTTGCGTGAGCGTCGTGTAAAGTCGGAAAAGTCGTCTGCGTGGGTGAGTGCCATGTTTGGGGAGCGTTTCGTAGTTTGCGCAGTGCAATGGAGACGCGGAAAGTTGTTGTGGCCCAGTCTTTTGCAGTTGGACGACAAGAGTGGTACACAGTAGTAAAGTGCGAGGCAGTGAGTTGGCATGAACAGTCGAGTGCACATTGGGTCTTCAGATGTGCTTGTTACCTCAGGTGCTGTGTGATTGTCGACATGGAGTGAAAACGGAGCAACTTGTGACTGTCCCTTCAATTTAAGACGTTAAAAACGGACGGAATTTGCAGTCGTAATACCAGAGCATCGAAACTACTTGGAACTCTTGCGTATGTGAACGTGTCCGCGCCTTTGTACTCTGGTCCCTTCATCCCAGCAAACCAACCAACCATCGCGTCCGTGCACATAAGAGTAGCAAAGAACGGAGATCAGCGCAGCTTGCTTGTGCTTGGGGGCGTAGCTCAGTTGGTAGAGCGTTCGCTTTGCATGTGATAGGTCCCGGGTTCAAGCCCCGGCGCCTCCATGTTTTGTGGTCAGTGCGTGGTAAGTGTTGGTCGCGGCGAGCCTAAAGACACGCAAGATGTTGCAAAGCCAGCGTCACAGACTCGTATACCGACGTAAGGAGAGCAAGACGTAAATGTGAGGACCGGCTGTTGTCGAGGTGTCATCGAGTGCAAATCTGCCTTAGGTATAACGGCCTAACCTCAATGAAGTCTAGAGAGTGGACAACACGTTCGTCTACCTCAGAGCGTTGGCCGAACGCTATTTTCGACGTCGTGCGTGCCACTTTGATTTTGGCCAACTACGATTCGATACAGAATGCAGGAAACCTGAAAGACACCCTCACGGACACATTGAGAGTAGTGTTTGTCAGCGGAATAATGGGAGTGCAAGGGTCTGTGTCATTGATATGGCTGTATGTAGCGCAGTTCGTCAGCAGGGGGCGTAGCTCAGATGGTAGAGCGCTCGCTTAGCATGCGAGAGGTACTGGGATCGATACCCAGCGCCTCCAGAATTTTTAACACACCAACATGCGCACACTGCCATGCAAGTGGAATAATTCACAGCCAGAAAATGTGTCAAGGCAGATACGAGCCAACGATTGGCAGCCACAATTGGCAAGCGTGCTGTAATGCGCACGAAGCACCCTCCTCCCACCACTACACTTAATTTAGAAACAGTACAAGTGTTCCCATAAGATTCTCAAACCTATGTCGCAAAGATCAGCCTTGCGCCGAATTCACAAAAATCCCACTGCACATTCCAATTCTTGACGTGCAGTCGGCTGCTACTGGTGTTGCTAGTTGTGACTGCTGATGACAGATGCCGTAGCAATCAATTCATGGAGTGAGTTGTATGTTTTGCGATACTCTGTCTCTGACAAGCAAGCAGAGGTGACATAGGCGCGAACACAGGAAGCTTGCAGCCCCTCGCTGCCTGCAGACACCGAACAGGCACACTAGGAGGGCGGCCTAAGTCGTCGGCGAAATGTGCTCATTCGCTTGTGTGCGACGTCAAGCTCTAAATAAGGCTGTCACTAGCGTGAGCGTTGCGTGAGCGTCGTGTAAAGTCGGAAAAGTCGTCTGCGTGGGTGAGTGCCATGTTTGGGGAGCGTTTCGTAGTTTGCGCAGTGCAATGGAGACGCGGAAAGTTGTTGTGGCCCAGTCTTTTGCAGTTGGACGACAAGAGTGGTACACAGTAGTAAAGTGCGAGGCAGCGCCTCCAGAATTTTTAACACACCAACATGCGCACACTGCCATGCAAGTGGAATAATTCACAGCCAGAAAATGTGTCAAGGCAGATACGAGCCAACGATTAGCAGCCACAATTGGCAAGCGTGCTGTAATGCGCACGAAGCACCCTCCTCCCACCACTACACTTAATTTAGAAACAGTACAAGTGTTCCCATAAGATTCTCAAACCTATGTCGCAAAGATCAGCCTTGCGCCGAATTCACAAAAATCCCACTGCACATTCCAATTCTTGACGTGCAGTCGGCTGCTACTGGTGTTGCTAGTTGTGACTGCTGATGACAGATGCCGTAGCAATCAATTCATGGAGTGAGTTGTATGTTTTGCGATACTCTGTCTCTGACAAGCAAGCAGAGGTGACATAGGCGCGAACACAGGAAGCTTGCAGCCCCTCGCTGCCTGCAGACACCGAACAGCCACACTAGGAGGGCGGCCTAAGTCGTCGGCGAAATGTGCTCATTCGCTTGTGTGCGACGTCAAGCTCTAAATAAGGCTGTCACTAGCGTGAGCGTTGCGTGAGCGTCGTGTAAAGTCGGAAAAGTCGTCTGCGTGGGTGAGTGCCATGTTTGGGGAGCGTTTCGTAGTTTGCGCAGTGCAATGGAGACGCGGAAAGTTGTTGTGGCCCAGTCTTTTGCAGTTGGACGACAAGAGTGGTACACAGTAGTAAAGTGCGAGGCAGCGCCTCCAGAATTTTTAACACACCAACATGCGCACACTGCCATGCAAGTGGAATAATTCACAGCCAGAAAATGTGTCAAGGCAGATACGAGCCAACGATTAGCAGCCACAATTGGCAAGCGTGCTGTAATGCGCACGAAGCACCCTCCTCCCACCACTACACTTAATTTAGAAACAGTACAAGTGTTCCCATAAGATTCTCAAACCTATGTCGCAAAGATCAGCCTTGCGCCGAATTCACAAAAATCCCACTGCACATTCCAATTCTTGACGTGCAGTCGGCTGCTACTGGTGTTGCTAGTTGTGACTGCTGATGACAGATGCCGTAGCAATCAATTCATGGAGTGAGTTGTATGTTTTGCGATACTCTGTCTCTGACAAGCAAGCAGAGGTGACATAGGCGCGAACACAGGAAGCTTGCAGCCCCTCGCTGCCTGCAGACACCGAACAGGCACACTAGGAGGGCGGCCTAAGTCGTCGGCGAAATGTGCTCATTCGCTTGTGTGCGACGTCAAGCTCTAAATAAGGCTGTCACTAGCGTGAGCGTTGCGTGAGCGTCGTGTAAAGTCGGAAAAGTCGTCTGCGTGGGTGAGTGCCATGTTTGGGGAGCGTTTCGTAGTTTGCGCAGTGCAATGGAGACGCGGAAAGTTGTTGTGGCCCAGTCTTTTGCAGTTGGACGACAAGAGTGGTACACAGTAGTAAAGTGCGAGGCAGCGCCTCCAGAATTTTTAACACACCAACATGCGCACACTGCCATGCAAGTGGAATAATTCACAGCCAGAAAATGTGTCAAGGCAGATACGAGCCAACGATTAGCAGCCACAATTGGCAAGCGTGCTGTAATGCGCACGAAGCACCCTCCTCCCACCACTACACTTAATTTAGAAACAGTACAAGTGTTCCCATAAGATTCTCAAACCTATGTCGCAAAGATCAGCCTTGCGCCGAATTCACAAAAATCCCACTGCACATTCCAATTCTTGACGTGCAGTCGGCTGCTACTGGTGTTGCTAGTTGTGACTGCTGATGACAGATGCCGTAGCAATCAATTCATGGAGTGAGTTGTATGTTTTGCGATACTCTGTCTCTGACAAGCAAGCAGAGGTGACATAGGCGCGAACACAGGAAGCTTGCAGCCCCTCGCTGCCTGCAGACACCGAACAGCCACACTAGGAGGGCGGCCTAAGTCGTCGGCGAAATGTGCTCATTCGCTTGTGTGCGACGTCAAGCTCTAAATAAGGCTGTCACTAGCGTGAGCGTTGCGTGAGCGTCGTGTAAAGTCGGAAAAGTCGTCTGCGTGGGTGAGTGCCATGTTTGGGGAGCGTTTCGTAGTTTGCGCAGTGCAATGGAGACGCGGAAAGTTGTTGTGGCCCAGTCTTTTGCAGTTGGACGACAAGAGTGGTACACAGTAGTAAAGTGCGAGGCAGCGCCTCCAGAATTTTTAACACACCAACATGCGCACACTGCCATGCAAGTGGAATAATTCACAGCCAGAAAATGTGTCAAGGCAGATACGAGCCAACGATTAGCAGCCACAATTGGCAAGCGTGCTGTAATGCGCACGAAGCACCCTCCTCCCACCACTACACTTAATTTAGAAACAGTACAAGTGTTCCCATAAGATTCTCAAACCTATGTCGCAAAGATCAGCCTTGCGCCGAATTCACAAAAATCCCACTGCACATTCCAATTCTTGACGTGCAGTCGGCTGCTACTGGTGTTGCTAGTTGTGACTGCTGATGACAGATGCCGTAGCAATCAATTCATGGAGTGAGTTGTATGTTTTGCGATACTCTGTCTCTGACAAGCAAGCAGAGGTGACATAGGCGCGAACACAGGAAGCTTGCAGCCCCTCGCTGCCTGCAGACACCGAACAGGCACACTAGGAGGGCGGCCTAAGTCGTCGGCGAAATGTGCTCATTCGCTTGTGTGCGACGTCAAGCTCTAAATAAGGCTGTCACTAGCGTGAGCGTTGCGTGAGCGTCGTGTAAAGTCGGAAAAGTCGTCTGCGTGGGTGAGTGCCATGTTTGGGGAGCGTTTCGTAGTTTGCGCAGTGCAATGGAGACGCGGAAAGTTGTTGTGGCCCAGTCTTTTGCAGTTGGACGACAAGAGTGGTACACAGTAGTAAAGTGCGAGGCAGCGCCTCCAGAATTTTTAACACACCAACATGCGCACACTGCCATGCAAGTGGAATAATTCACAGCCAGAAAATGTGTCAAGGCAGATACGAGCCAACGATTAGCAGCCACAATTGGCAAGCGTGCTGTAATGCGCACGAAGCACCCTCCTCCCACCACTACACTTAATTTAGAAACAGTACAAGTGTTCCCATAAGATTCTCAAACCTATGTCGCAAAGATCAGCCTTGCGCCGAATTCACAAAAATCCCACTGCACATTCCAATTCTTGACGTGCAGTCGGCTGCTACTGGTGTTGCTAGTTGTGACTGCTGATGACAGATGCCGTAGCAATCAATTCATGGAGTGAGTTGTATGTTTTGCGATACTCTGTCTCTGACAAGCAAGCAGAGGTGACATAGGCGCGAACACAGGAAGCTTGCAGCCCCTCGCTGCCTGCAGACACCGAACAGCCACACTAGGAGGGCGGCCTAAGTCGTCGGCGAAATGTGCTCATTCGCTTGTGTGCGACGTCAAGCTCTAAATAAGGCTGTCACTAGCGTGAGCGTTGCGTGAGCGTCGTGTAAAGTCGGAAAAGTCGTCTGCGTGGGTGAGTGCCATGTTTGGGGAGCGTTTCGTAGTTTGCGCAGTGCAATGGAGACGCGGAAAGTTGTTGTGGCCCAGTCTTTTGCAGTTGGACGACAAGAGTGGTACACAGTAGTAAAGTGCGAGGCAGCGCCTCCAGAATTTTTAACACACCAACATGCGCACACTGCCATGCAAGTGGAATAATTCACAGCCAGAAAATGTGTCAAGGCAGATACGAGCCAACGATTAGCAGCCACAATTGGCAAGCGTGCTGTAATGCGCACGAAGCACCCTCCTCCCACCACTACACTTAATTTAGAAACAGTACAAGTGTTCCCATAAGATTCTCAAACCTATGTCGCAAAGATCAGCCTTGCGCCGAATTCACAAAAATCCCACTGCACATTCCAATTCTTGACGTGCAGTCGGCTGCTACTGGTGTTGCTAGTTGTGACTGCTGATGACAGATGCCGTAGCAATCAATTCATGGAGTGAGTTGTATGTTTTGCGATACTCTGTCTCTGACAAGCAAGCAGAGGTGACATAGGCGCGAACACAGGAAGCTTGCAGCCCCTCGCTGCCTGCAGACACCGAACAGCCACACTAGGAGGGCGGCCTAAGTCGTCGGCGAAATGTGCTCATTCGCTTGTGTGCGACGTCAAGCTCTAAATAAGGCTGTCACTAGCGTGAGCGTTGCGTGAGCGTCGTGTAAAGTCGGAAAAGTCGTCTGCGTGGGTGAGTGCCATGTTTGGGGAGCGTTTCGTAGTTTGCGCAGTGCAATGGAGACGCGGAAAGTTGTTGTGGCCCAGTCTTTTGCAGTTGGACGACAAGAGTGGTACACAGTAGTAAAGTGCGAGGCAGCGCCTCCAGAATTTTTAACACACCAACATGCGCACACTGCCATGCAAGTGGAATAATTCACAGCCAGAAAATGTGTCAAGGCAGATACGAGCCAACGATTAGCAGCCACAATTGGCAAGCGTGCTGTAATGCGCACGAAGCACCCTCCTCCCACCACTACACTTAATTTAGAAACAGTACAAGTGTTCCCATAAGATTCTCAAACCTATGTCGCAAAGATCAGCCTTGCGCCGAATTCACAAAAATCCCACTGCACATTCCAATTCTTGACGTGCAGTCGGCTGCTACTGGTGTTGCTAGTTGTGACTGCTGATGACAGATGCCGTAGCAATCAATTCATGGAGTGAGTTGTATGTTTTGCGATACTCTGTCTCTGACAAGCAAGCAGAGGTGACATAGGCGCGAACACAGGAAGCTTGCAGCCCCTCGCTGCCTGCAGACACCGAACAGCCACACTAGGAGGGCGGCCTAAGTCGTCGGCGAAATGTGCTCATTCGCTTGTGTGCGACGTCAAGCTCTAAATAAGGCTGTCACTAGCGTGAGCGTTGCGTGAGCGTCGTGTAAAGTCGGAAAAATCGTCTGCGTGGGTGAGTGCCATGTTTGGGGAGCGTTTCGTAGTTTGCGCAGTGCAATGGAGACGCGGAAAGTTGTTGTGGCCCAGTCTTTTGCAGTTGGACGACAAGAGTGGTACACAGTAGTAAAGTGCGAGGCAGCGCCTCCAGAATTTTTAACACACCAACATGCGCACACTGCCATGCAAGTGGAATAATTCACAGCCAGAAAATGTGTCAAGGCAGATACGAGCCAACGATTAGCAGCCACAATTGGCAAGCGTGCTGTAATGCGCACGAAGCACCCTCCTCCCACCACTACACTTAATTTAGAAACAGTACAAGTGTTCCCATAAGATTCTCAAACCTATGTCGCAAAGATCAGCCTTGCGCCGAATTCACAAAAATCCCACTGCACATTCCAATTCTTGACGTGCAGTCGGCTGCTACTGGTGTTGCTAGTTGTGACTGCTGATGACAGATGCCGTAGCAATCAATTCATGGAGTGAGTTGTATGTTTTGCGATACTCTGTCTCTGACAAGCAAGCAGAGGTGACATAGGCGCGAACACAGGAAGCTTGCAGCCCCTCGCTGCCTGCAGACACCGAACAGCCACACTAGGAGGGCGGCCTAAGTCGTCGGCGAAATGTGCTCATTCGCTTGTGTGCGACGTCAAGCTCTAAATAAGGCTGTCACTAGCGTGAGCGTTGCGTGAGCGTCGTGTAAAGTCGGAAAAGTCGTCTGCGTGGGTGAGTGCCATGTTTGGGGAGCGTTTCGTAGTTTGCGCAGTGCAATGGAGACGCGGAAAGTTGTTGTGGCCCAGTCTTTTGCAGTTGGACGACAAGAGTGGTACACAGTAGTAAAGTGCGAGGCAGCGCCTCCAGAATTTTTAACACACCAACATGCGCACACTGCCATGCAAGTGGAATAATTCACAGCCAGAAAATGTGTCAAGGCAGATACGAGCCAACGATTAGCAGCCACAATTGGCAAGCGTGCTGTAATGCGCACGAAGCACCCTCCTCCCACCACTACACTTAATTTAGAAACAGTACAAGTGTTCCCATAAGATTCTCAAACCTATGTCGCAAAGATCAGCCTTGCGCCGAATTCACAAAAATCCCACTGCACATTCCAATTCTTGACGTGCAGTCGGCTGCTACTGGTGTTGCTAGTTGTGACTGCTGATGACAGATGCCGTAGCAATCAATTCATGGAGTGAGTTGTATGTTTTGCGATACTCTGTCTCTGACAAGCAAGCAGAGGTGACATAGGCGCGAACACAGGAAGCTTGCAGCCCCTCGCTGCCTGCAGACACCGAACAGCCACACTAGGAGGGCGGCCTAAGTCGTCGGCGAAATGTGCTCATTCGCTTGTGTGCGACGTCAAGCTCTAAATAAGGCTGTCACTAGCGTGAGCGTTGCGTGAGCGTCGTGTAAAGTCGGAAAAGTCGTCTGCGTGGGTGAGTGCCATGTTTGGGGAGCGTTTCGTAGTTTGCGCAGTGCAATGGAGACGCGGAAAGTTGTTGTGGCCCAGTCTTTTGCAGTTGGACGACAAGAGTGGTACACAGTAGTAAAGTGCGAGGCAGCGCCTCCAGAATTTTTAACACACCAACATGCGCACACTGCCATGCAAGTGGAATAATTCACAGCCAGAAAATGTGTCAAGGCAGATACGAGCCAACGATTAGCAGCCACAATTGGCAAGCGTGCTGTAATGCGCACGAAGCACCCTCCTCCCACCACTACACTTAATTTAGAAACAGTACAAGTGTTCCCATAAGATTCTCAAACCTATGTCGCAAAGATCAGCCTTGCGCCGAATTCACAAAAATCCCACTGCACATTCCAATTCTTGACGTGCAGTCGGCTGCTACTGGTGTTGCTAGTTGTGACTGCTGATGACAGATGCCGTAGCAATCAATTCATGGAGTGAGTTGTATGTTTTGCGATACTCTGTCTCTGACAAGCAAGCAGAGGTGACATAGGCGCGAACACAGGAAGCTTGCAGCCCCTCGCTGCCTGCAGACACCGAACAGCCACACTAGGAGGGCGGCCTAAGTCGTCGGCGAAATGTGCTCATTCGCTTGTGTGCGACGTCAAGCTCTAAATAAGGCTGTCACTAGCGTGAGCGTTGCGTGAGCGTCGTGTAAAGTCGGAAAAATCGTCTGCGTGGGTGAGTGCCATGTTTGGGGAGCGTTTCGTAGTTTGCGCAGTGCAATGGAGACGCGGAAAGTTGTTGTGGCCCAGTCTTTTGCAGTTGGACGACAAGAGTGGTACACAGTAGTAAAGTGCGAGGCAGCGCCTCCAGAATTTTTAACACACCAACATGCGCACACTGCCATGCAAGTGGAATAATTCACAGCCAGAAAATGTGTCAAGGCAGATACGAGCCAACGATTAGCAGCCACAATTGGCAAGCGTGCTGTAATGCGCACGAAGCACCCTCCTCCCACCACTACACTTAATTTAGAAACAGTACAAGTGTTCCCATAAGATTCTCAAACCTATGTCGCAAAGATCAGCCTTGCGCCGAATTCACAAAAATCCCACTGCACATTCCAATTCTTGACGTGCAGTCGGCTGCTACTGGTGTTGCTAGTTGTGACTGCTGATGACAGATGCCGTAGCAATCAATTCATGGAGTGAGTTGTATGTTTTGCGATACTCTGTCTCTGACAAGCAAGCAGAGGTGACATAGGCGCGAACACAGGAAGCTTGCAGCCCCTCGCTGCCTGCAGACACCGAACAGCCACACTAGGAGGGCGGCCTAAGTCGTCGGCGAAATGTGCTCATTCGCTTGTGTGCGACGTCAAGCTCTAAATAAGGCTGTCACTAGCGTGAGCGTTGCGTGAGCGTCGTGTAAAGTCGGAAAAGTCGTCTGCGTGGGTGAGTGCCATGTTTGGGGAGCGTTTCGTAGTTTGCGCAGTGCAATGGAGACGCGGAAAGTTGTTGTGGCCCAGTCTTTTGCAGTTGGACGACAAGAGTGGTACACAGTAGTAAAGTGCGAGGCAGCGCCTCCAGAATTTTTAACACACCAACATGCGCACACTGCCATGCAAGTGGAATAATTCACAGCCAGAAAATGTGTCAAGGCAGATACGAGCCAACGATTAGCAGCCACAATTGGCAAGCGTGCTGTAATGCGCACGAAGCACCCTCCTCCCACCACTACACTTAATTTAGAAACAGTACAAGTGTTCCCATAAGATTCTCAAACCTATGTCGCAAAGATCAGCCTTGCGCCGAATTCACAAAAATCCCACTGCACATTCCAATTCTTGACGTGCAGTCGGCTGCTACTGGTGTTGCTAGTTGTGACTGCTGATGACAGATGCCGTAGCAATCAATTCATGGAGTGAGTTGTATGTTTTGCGATACTCTGTCTCTGACAAGCAAGCAGAGGTGACATAGGCGCGAACACAGGAAGCTTGCAGCCCCTCGCTGCCTGCAGACACCGAACAGCCACACTAGGAGGGCGGCCTAAGTCGTCGGCGAAATGTGCTCATTCGCTTGTGTGCGACGTCAAGCTCTAAATAAGGCTGTCACTAGCGTGAGCGTTGCGTGAGCGTCGTGTAAAGTCGGAAAAGTCGTCTGCGTGGGTGAGTGCCATGTTTGGGGAGCGTTTCGTAGTTTGCGCAGTGCAATGGAGACGCGGAAAGTTGTTGTGGCCCAGTCTTTTGCAGTTGGACGACAAGAGTGGTACACAGTAGTAAAGTGCGAGGCAGTGAGTTGGCATGAACAGTCGAGTGCACAATGGGTCTTCAGATGTGCTTGTTACCTCAGGTGCTGTGTGATTGTCGACATGGAGTGAAAACGGAGCAACTTGTGACTGTCCCTTCAATTTAAGACGTTAAAAACGGACGGAATTTGCAGTCGTAATACCAGAGCATCGAAACTACTTGGAACTCTTGCGTATGTGAACGTGTCCGCGCCTTTGTACTCTGGTCCCTTCACCCCTGCAAACCAACCAACCATCGCGTCCGTGCACATGAGAGTAGCAAAGAACGGAGAACAGCGCAGCTTGCTTGTGCTTGGGGGCGTAGCTCAGTTGGTAGAGCGTTCGCTTTGCATGTGATAGGTCCCGGGTTCAAGCCCCGGCGCCTCCATGTTTTGTGGTCAGTGCGTGGTAAGTGTTGGTCGCGGCGAGCCTAAAGACACGCAAGATGTTGCAAAGCCAGCGTCACAGACTCGTATACCGACGTAAGGAGAGCAAGACGTAAATGTGAGGACCGGCTGTTGTCGAGGTGTCATCGAGTGCAAATCTGCCTTAGGTATAACGGCCTAACCTCAATGAAGTCTAGAGAGTGGACAACACGTTCGTCTACCTCAGAGCGTTGGCCGAACGCTATTTTCGACGTCGTGCGTGCCACTTTGATTTTGGCCAACTACGATTCGATGCAGAATGCAGGAAACCTGAAAGACACCCTCACGGACACATTGAGAGTAGTGTTTGTCAGCGGAATAATGGGAGTGCAAGGGTCTGTGTCATTGATGTGGCTGTATGTAGCGCAGTTCGTCAGCAGGGGGCGTAGCTCAGATGGTAGAGCGCTCGCTTAGCATGCGAGACGTACTGGGATCGATACCCAGCGCCTCCAGAATTTTTAACACACCAACATGCGCACACTGCCATGCAAGTGGAATAATTCACAGCCAGAAAATGTGTCAAGGCAGATACGAGCCAACGATTAGCAGCCACAATTGGCAAGCGTGCTGTAATGCGCACGAAGCACCCTCCTCCCACCACTACACTTAATTTAGAAACAGTACAAGTGTTCCCATAAGATTCTCAAACCTATGTCGCAAAGATCAGCCTTGCGCCGAATTCACAAAAATCCCACTGCACATTCCAATTCTTGACGTGCAGTCGGCTGCTACTGGTGTTGCTAGTTGTGACTGCTGATGACAGATGCCGTAGCAATCAATTCATGGAGTGAGTTGTATGTTTTGCGATACTCTGTCTCTGACAAGCAAGCAGAGGTGACATAGGCGCGAACACAGGAAGCTTGCAGCCCCTCGCTGCCTGCAGACACCGAACAGCCACACTAGGAGGGCGGCCTAAGTCGTCGGCGAAATGTGCTCATTCGCTTGTGTGCGACGTCAAGCTCTAAATAAGGCTGTCACTAGCGTGAGCGTTGCGTGAGCGTCGTGTAAAGTCGGAAAAATCGTCTGCGTGGGTGAGTGCCATGTTTGGGGAGCGTTTCGTAGTTTGCGCAGTGCAATGGAGACGCGGAAAGTTGTTGTGGCCCAGTCTTTTGCAGTTGGACGACAAGAGTGGTACACAGTAGTAAAGTGCGAGGCAGCGCCTCCAGAATTTTTAACACACCAACATGCGCACACTGCCATGCAAGTGGAATAATTCACAGCCAGAAAATGTGTCAAGGCAGATACGAGCCAACGATTAGCAGCCACAATTGGCAAGCGTGCTGTAATGCGCACGAAGCACCCTCCTCCCACCACTACACTTAATTTAGAAACAGTACAAGTGTTCCCATAAGATTCTCAAACCTATGTCGCAAAGATCAGCCTTGCGCCGAATTCACAAAAATCCCACTGCACATTCCAATTCTTGACGTGCAGTCGGCTGCTACTGGTGTTGCTAGTTGTGACTGCTGATGACAGATGCCGTAGCAATCAATTCATGGAGTGAGTTGTATGTTTTGCGATACTCTGTCTCTGACAAGCAAGCAGAGGTGACATAGGCGCGAACACAGGAAGCTTGCAGCCCCTCGCTGCCTGCAGACACCGAACAGCCACACTAGGAGGGCGGCCTAAGTCGTCGGCGAAATGTGCTCATTCGCTTGTGTGCGACGTCAAGCTCTAAATAAGGCTGTCACTAGCGTGAGCGTTGCGTGAGCGTCGTGTAAAGTCGGAAAAGTCGTCTGCGTGGGTGAGTGCCATGTTTGGGGAGCGTTTCGTAGTTTGCGCAGTGCAATGGAGACGCGGAAAGTTGTTGTGGCCCAGTCTTTTGCAGTTGGACGACAAGAGTGGTACACAGTAGTAAAGTGCGAGGCAGCGCCTCCAGAATTTTTAACACACCAACATGCGCACACTGCCATGCAAGTGGAATAATTCACAGCCAGAAAATGTGTCAAGGCAGATACGAGCCAACGATTAGCAGCCACAATTGGCAAGCGTGCTGTAATGCGCACGAAGCACCCTCCTCCCACCACTACACTTAATTTAGAAACAGTACAAGTGTTCCCATAAGATTCTCAAACCTATGTCGCAAAGATCAGCCTTGCGCCGAATTCACAAAAATCCCACTGCACATTCCAATTCTTGACGTGCAGTCGGCTGCTACTGGTGTTGCTAGTTGTGACTGCTGATGACAGATGCCGTAGCAATCAATTCATGGAGTGAGTTGTATGTTTTGCGATACTCTGTCTCTGACAAGCAAGCAGAGGTGACATAGGCGCGAACACAGGAAGCTTGCAGCCCCTCGCTGCCTGCAGACACCGAACAGCCACACTAGGAGGGCGGCCTAAGTCGTCGGCGAAATGTGCTCATTCGCTTGTGTGCGACGTCAAGCTCTAAATAAGGCTGTCACTAGCGTGAGCGTTGCGTGAGCGTCGTGTAAAGTCGGAAAAATCGTCTGCGTGGGTGAGTGCCATGTTTGGGGAGCGTTTCGTAGTTTGCGCAGTGCAATGGAGACGCGGAAAGTTGTTGTGGCCCAGTCTTTTGCAGTTGGACGACAAGAGTGGTACACAGTAGTAAAGTGCGAGGCAGCGCCTCCAGAATTTTTAACACACCAACATGCGCACACTGCCATGCAAGTGGAATAATTCACAGCCAGAAAATGTGTCAAGGCAGATACGAGCCAACGATTAGCAGCCACAATTGGCAAGCGTGCTGTAATGCGCACGAAGCACCCTCCTCCCACCACTACACTTAATTTAGAAACAGTACAAGTGTTCCCATAAGATTCTCAAACCTATGTCGCAAAGATCAGCCTTGCGCCGAATTCACAAAAATCCCACTGCACATTCCAATTCTTGACGTGCAGTCGGCTGCTACTGGTGTTGCTAGTTGTGACTGCTGATGACAGATGCCGTAGCAATCAATTCATGGAGTGAGTTGTATGTTTTGCGATACTCTGTCTCTGACAAGCAAGCAGAGGTGACATAGGCGCGAACACAGGAAGCTTGCAGCCCCTCGCTGCCTGCAGACACCGAACAGCCACACTAGGAGGGCGGCCTAAGTCGTCGGCGAAATGTGCTCATTCGCTTGTGTGCGACGTCAAGCTCTAAATAAGGCTGTCACTAGCGTGAGCGTTGCGTGAGCGTCGTGTAAAGTCGGAAAAGTCGTCTGCGTGGGTGAGTGCCATGTTTGGGGAGCGTTTCGTAGTTTGCGCAGTGCAATGGAGACGCGGAAAGTTGTTGTGGCCCAGTCTTTTGCAGTTGGACGACAAGAGTGGTACACAGTAGTAAAGTGCGAGGCAGCGCCTCCAGAATTTTTAACACACCAACATGCGCACACTGCCATGCAAGTGGAATAATTCACAGCCAGAAAATGTGTCAAGGCAGATACGAGCCAACGATTAGCAGCCACAATTGGCAAGCGTGCTGTAATGCGCACGAAGCACCCTCCTCCCACCACTACACTTAATTTAGAAACAGTACAAGTGTTCCCATAAGATTCTCAAACCTATGTCGCAAAGATCAGCCTTGCGCCGAATTCACAAAAATCCCACTGCACATTCCAATTCTTGACGTGCAGTCGGCTGCTACTGGTGTTGCTAGTTGTGACTGCTGATGACAGATGCCGTAGCAATCAATTCATGGAGTGAGTTGTATGTTTTGCGATACTCTGTCTCTGACAAGCAAGCAGAGGTGACATAGGCGCGAACACAGGAAGCTTGCAGCCCCTCGCTGCCTGCAGACACCGAACAGCCACACTAGGAGGGCGGCCTAAGTCGTCGGCGAAATGTGCTCATTCGCTTGTGTGCGACGTCAAGCTCTAAATAAGGCTGTCACTAGCGTGAGCGTTGCGTGAGCGTCGTGTAAAGTCGGAAAAATCGTCTGCGTGGGTGAGTGCCATGTTTGGGGAGCGTTTCGTAGTTTGCGCAGTGCAATGGAGACGCGGAAAGTTGTTGTGGCCCAGTCTTTTGCAGTTGGACGACAAGAGTGGTACACAGTAGTAAAGTGCGAGGCAGCGCCTCCAGAATTTTTAACACACCAACATGCGCACACTGCCATGCAAGTGGAATAATTCACAGCCAGAAAATGTGTCAAGGCAGATACGAGCCAACGATTAGCAGCCACAATTGGCAAGCGTGCTGTAATGCGCACGAAGCACCCTCCTCCCACCACTACACTTAATTTAGAAACAGTACAAGTGTTCCCATAAGATTCTCAAACCTATGTCGCAAAGATCAGCCTTGCGCCGAATTCACAAAAATCCCACTGCACATTCCAATTCTTGACGTGCAGTCGGCTGCTACTGGTGTTGCTAGTTGTGACTGCTGATGACAGATGCCGTAGCAATCAATTCATGGAGTGAGTTGTATGTTTTGCGATACTCTGTCTCTGACAAGCAAGCAGAGGTGACATAGGCGCGAACACAGGAAGCTTGCAGCCCCTCGCTGCCTGCAGACACCGAACAGCCACACTAGGAGGGCGGCCTAAGTCGTCGGCGAAATGTGCTCATTCGCTTGTGTGCGACGTCAAGCTCTAAATAAGGCTGTCACTAGCGTGAGCGTTGCGTGAGCGTCGTGTAAAGTCGGAAAAGTCGTCTGCGTGGGTGAGTGCCATGTTTGGGGAGCGTTTCGTAGTTTGCGCAGTGCAATGGAGACGCGGAAAGTTGTTGTGGCCCAGTCTTTTGCAGTTGGACGACAAGAGTGGTACACAGTAGTAAAGTGCGAGGCAGCGCCTCCAGAATTTTTAACACACCAACATGCGCACACTGCCATGCAAGTGGAATAATTCACAGCCAGAAAATGTGTCAAGGCAGATACGAGCCAACGATTAGCAGCCACAATTGGCAAGCGTGCTGTAATGCGCACGAAGCACCCTCCTCCCACCACTACACTTAATTTAGAAACAGTACAAGTGTTCCCATAAGATTCTCAAACCTATGTCGCAAAGATCAGCCTTGCGCCGAATTCACAAAAATCCCACTGCACATTCCAATTCTTGACGTGCAGTCGGCTGCTACTGGTGTTGCTAGTTGTGACTGCTGATGACAGATGCCGTAGCAATCAATTCATGGAGTGAGTTGTATGTTTTGCGATACTCTGTCTCTGACAAGCAAGCAGAGGTGACATAGGCGCGAACACAGGAAGCTTGCAGCCCCTCGCTGCCTGCAGACACCGAACAGCCACACTAGGAGGGCGGCCTAAGTCGTCGGCGAAATGTGCTCATTCGCTTGTGTGCGACGTCAAGCTCTAAATAAGGCTGTCACTAGCGTGAGCGTTGCGTGAGCGTCGTGTAAAGTCGGAAAAGTCGTCTGCGTGGGTGAGTGCCATGTTTGGGGAGCGTTTCGTAGTTTGCGCAGTGCAATGGAGACGCGGAAAGTTGTTGTGGCCCAGTCTTTTGCAGTTGGACGACAAGAGTGGTACACAGTAGTAAAGTGCGAGGCAGTGAGTTGGCATGAACAGTCGAGTGCACAATGGGTCTTCAGATGTGCTTGTTACCTCAGGTGCTGTGTGATTGTCGACATGGAGTGAAAACGGAGCAACTTGTGACTGTCCCTTCAATTTAAGACGTTAAAAACGGACGGAATTTGCAGTCGTAATACCAGAGCATCGAAACTACTTGGAACTCTTGCGTATGTGAACGTGTCCGCGCCTTTGTACTCTGGTCCCTTCACCCCTGCAAACCAACCAACCATCGCGTCCGTGCACATGAGAGTAGCAAAGAACGGAGAACAGCGCAGCTTGCTTGTGCTTGGGGGCGTAGCTCAGTTGGTAGAGCGTTCGCTTTGCATGTGATAGGTCCCGGGTTCAAGCCCCGGCGCCTCCATGTTTTGTGGTCAGTGCGTGGTAAGTGTTGGTCGCGGCGAGCCTAAAGACACGCAAGATGTTGCAAAGCCAGCGTCACAGACTCGTATACCGACGTAAGGAGAGCAAGACGTAAATGTGAGGACCGGCTGTTGTCGAGGTGTCATCGAGTGCAAATCTGCCTTAGGTATAACGGCCTAACCTCAATGAAGTCTAGAGAGTGGACAACACGTTCGTCTACCTCAGAGCGTTGGCCGAACGCTATTTTCGACGTCGTGCGTGCCACTTTGATTTTGGCCAACTACGATTCGATGCAGAATGCAGGAAACCTGAAAGACACCCTCACGGACACATTGAGAGTAGTGTTTGTCAGCGGAATAATGGGAGTGCAAGGGTCTGTGTCATTGATGTGGCTGTATGTAGCGCAGTTCGTCAGCAGGGGGCGTAGCTCAGATGGTAGAGCGCTCGCTTAGCATGCGAGACGTACTGGGATCGATACCCAGCGCCTCCAGAATTTTTAACACACCAACATGCGCACACTGCCATGCAAGTGGAATAATTCACAGCCAGAAAATGTGTCAAGGCAGATACGAGCCAACGATTAGCAGCCACAATTGGCAAGCGTGCTGTAATGCGCACGAAGCACCCTCCTCCCACCACTACACTTAATTTAGAAACAGTACAAGTGTTCCCATAAGATTCTCAAACCTATGTCGCAAAGATCAGCCTTGCGCCGAATTCACAAAAATCCCACTGCACATTCCAATTCTTGACGTGCAGTCGGCTGCTACTGGTGTTGCTAGTTGTGACTGCTGATGACAGATGCCGTAGCAATCAATTCATGGAGTGAGTTGTATGTTTTGCGATACTCTGTCTCTGACAAGCAAGCAGAGGTGACATAGGCGCGAACACAGGAAGCTTGCAGCCCCTCGCTGCCTGCAGACACCGAACAGCCACACTAGGAGGGCGGCCTAAGTCGTCGGCGAAATGTGCTCATTCGCTTGTGTGCGACGTCAAGCTCTAAATAAGGCTGTCACTAGCGTGAGCGTTGCGTGAGCGTCGTGTAAAGTCGGAAAAATCGTCTGCGTGGGTGAGTGCCATGTTTGGGGAGCGTTTCGTAGTTTGCGCAGTGCAATGGAGACGCGGAAAGTTGTTGTGGCCCAGTCTTTTGCAGTTGGACGACAAGAGTGGTACACAGTAGTAAAGTGCGAGGCAGCGCCTCCAGAATTTTTAACACACCAACATGCGCACACTGCCATGCAAGTGGAATAATTCACAGCCAGAAAATGTGTCAAGGCAGATACGAGCCAACGATTAGCAGCCACAATTGGCAAGCGTGCTGTAATGCGCACGAAGCACCCTCCTCCCACCACTACACTTAATTTAGAAACAGTACAAGTGTTCCCATAAGATTCTCAAACCTATGTCGCAAAGATCAGCCTTGCGCCGAATTCACAAAAATCCCACTGCACATTCCAATTCTTGACGTGCAGTCGGCTGCTACTGGTGTTGCTAGTTGTGACTGCTGATGACAGATGCCGTAGCAATCAATTCATGGAGTGAGTTGTATGTTTTGCGATACTCTGTCTCTGACAAGCAAGCAGAGGTGACATAGGCGCGAACACAGGAAGCTTGCAGCCCCTCGCTGCCTGCAGACACCGAACAGCCACACTAGGAGGGCGGCCTAAGTCGTCGGCGAAATGTGCTCATTCGCTTGTGTGCGACGTCAAGCTCTAAATAAGGCTGTCACTAGCGTGAGCGTTGCGTGAGCGTCGTGTAAAGTCGGAAAAGTCGTCTGCGTGGGTGAGTGCCATGTTTGGGGAGCGTTTCGTAGTTTGCGCAGTGCAATGGAGACGCGGAAAGTTGTTGTGGCCCAGTCTTTTGCAGTTGGACGACAAGAGTGGTACACAGTAGTAAAGTGCGAGGCAGCGCCTCCAGAATTTTTAACACACCAACATGCGCACACTGCCATGCAAGTGGAATAATTCACAGCCAGAAAATGTGTCAAGGCAGATACGAGCCAACGATTAGCAGCCACAATTGGCAAGCGTGCTGTAATGCGCACGAAGCACCCTCCTCCCACCACTACACTTAATTTAGAAACAGTACAAGTGTTCCCATAAGATTCTCAAACCTATGTCGCAAAGATCAGCCTTGCGCCGAATTCACAAAAATCCCACTGCACATTCCAATTCTTGACGTGCAGTCGGCTGCTACTGGTGTTGCTAGTTGTGACTGCTGATGACAGATGCCGTAGCAATCAATTCATGGAGTGAGTTGTATGTTTTGCGATACTCTGTCTCTGACAAGCAAGCAGAGGTGACATAGGCGCGAACACAGGAAGCTTGCAGCCCCTCGCTGCCTGCAGACACCGAACAGCCACACTAGGAGGGCGGCCTAAGTCGTCGGCGAAATGTGCTCATTCGCTTGTGTGCGACGTCAAGCTCTAAATAAGGCTGTCACTAGCGTGAGCGTTGCGTGAGCGTCGTGTAAAGTCGGAAAAGTCGTCTGCGTGGGTGAGTGCCATGTTTGGGGAGCGTTTCGTAGTTTGCGCAGTGCAATGGAGACGCGGAAAGTTGTTGTGGCCCAGTCTTTTGCAGTTGGACGACAAGAGTGGTACACAGTAGTAAAGTGCGAGGCAGCGCCTCCAGAATTTTTAACACACCAACATGCGCACACTGCCATGCAAGTGGAATAATTCACAGCCAGAAAATGTGTCAAGGCAGATACGAGCCAACGATTAGCAGCCACAATTGGCAAGCGTGCTGTAATGCGCACGAAGCACCCTCCTCCCACCACTACACTTAATTTAGAAACAGTACAAGTGTTCCCATAAGATTCTCAAACCTATGTCGCAAAGATCAGCCTTGCGCCGAATTCACAAAAATCCCACTGCACATTCCAATTCTTGACGTGCAGTCGGCTGCTACTGGTGTTGCTAGTTGTGACTGCTGATGACAGATGCCGTAGCAATCAATTCATGGAGTGAGTTGTATGTTTTGCGATACTCTGTCTCTGACAAGCAAGCAGAGGTGACATAGGCGCGAGCACAGGAAGCTTGCAGCCCCTCGCTGCCTGCAGACACCGAACAGCCACACTAGGAGGGCGGCCTAAGTCGTCGGCGAAATGTGCTCATTCGCTTGTGTGCGACGTCAAGCTCTAAATAAGGCTGTCACTAGCGTGAGCGTTGCGTGAGCGTCGTGTAAAGTCGGAAAAGTCGTCTGCGTGGGTGAGTGCCATGTTTGGGGAGCGTTTCGTAGTTTGCGCAGTGCAATGGAGACGCGGAAAGTTGTTGTGGCCCAGTCTTTTGCAGTTGGACGACAAGAGTGGTACACAGTAGTAAAGTGCGAGGCAGCGCCTCCAGAATTTTTAACACACCAACATGCGCACACTGCCATGCAAGTGGAATAATTCACAGCCAGAAAATGTGTCAAGGCAGATACGAGCCAACGATTAGCAGCCACAATTGGCAAGCGTGCTGTAATGCGCACGAAGCACCCTCCTCCCACCACTACACTTAATTTAGAAACAGTACAAGTGTTCCCATAAGATTCTCAAACCTATGTCGCAAAGATCAGCCTTGCGCCGAATTCACAAAAATCCCACTGCACATTCCAATTCTTGACGTGCAGTCGGCTGCTACTGGTGTTGCTAGTTGTGACTGCTGATGACAGATGCCGTAGCAATCAATTCATGGAGTGAGTTGTATGTTTTGCGATACTCTGTCTCTGACAAGCAAGCAGAGGTGACATAGGCGCGAACACAGGAAGCTTGCAGCCCCTCGCTGCCTGCAGACACCGAACAGCCACACTAGGAGGGCGGCCTAAGTCGTCGGCGAAATGTGCTCATTCGCTTGTGTGCGACGTCAAGCTCTAAATAAGGCTGTCACTAGCGTGAGCGTTGCGTGAGCGTCGTGTAAAGTCGGAAAAGTCGTCTGCGTGGGTGAGTGCCATGTTTGGGGA
This sequence comes from Schistocerca americana, assembly GCF_021461395.2. Classification (NCBI taxonomy): domain Eukaryota; kingdom Metazoa; phylum Arthropoda; class Insecta; order Orthoptera; family Acrididae; genus Schistocerca; species Schistocerca americana. The sequence continues at coordinate 179,752 of NW_025725958.1, forward strand.
GCGTTTCGTAGTTTGCGCAGTGCAATGGAGACGCGGAAAGTTGTTGTGGCCCAGTCTTTTGCAGTTGGACGACAAGAGTGGTACACAGTAGTAAAGTGCGAGGCAGCGCCTCCAGAATTTTTAACACACCAACATGCGCACACTGCCATGCAAGTGGAATAATTCACAGCCAGAAAATGTGTCAAGGCAGATACGAGCCAACGATTAGCAGCCACAATTGGCAAGCGTGCTGTAATGCGCACGAAGCACCCTCCTCCCACCACTACACTTAATTTAGAAACAGTACAAGTGTTCCCATAAGATTCTCAAACCTATGTCGCAAAGATCAGCCTTGCGCCGAATTCACAAAAATCCCACTGCACATTCCAATTCTTGACGTGCAGTCGGCTGCTACTGGTGTTGCTAGTTGTGACTGCTGATGACAGATGCCGTAGCAATCAATTCATGGAGTGAGTTGTATGTTTTGCGATACTCTGTCTCTGACAAGCAAGCAGAGGTGACATAGGCGCGAGCACAGGAAGCTTGCAGCCCCTCGCTGCCTGCAGACACCGAACAGCCACACTAGGAGGGCGGCCTAAGTCGTCGGCGAAATGTGCTCATTCGCTTGTGTGCGACGTCAAGCTCTAAATAAGGCTGTCACTAGCGTGAGCGTTGCGTGAGCGTCGTGTAAAGTCGGAAAAGTCGTCTGCGTGGGTGAGTGCCATGTTTGGGGAGCGTTTCGTAGTTTGCGCAGTGCAATGGAGACGCGGAAAGTTGTTGTGGCCCAGTCTTTTGCAGTTGGACGACAAGAGTGGTACACAGTAGTAAAGTGCGAGGCAGCGCCTCCAGAATTTTTAACACACCAACATGCGCACACTGCCATGCAAGTGGAATAATTCACAGCCAGAAAATGTGTCAAGGCAGATACGAGCCAACGATTAGCAGCCACAATTGGCAAGCGTGCTGTAATGCGCACGAAGCACCCTCCTCCCACCACTACACTTAATTTAGAAACAGTACAAGTGTTCCCATAAGATTCTCAAACCTATGTCGCAAAGATCAGCCTTGCGCCGAATTCACAAAAATCCCACTGCACATTCCAATTCTTGACGTGCAGTCGGCTGCTACTGGTGTTGCTAGTTGTGACTGCTGATGACAGATGCCGTAGCAATCAATTCATGGAGTGAGTTGTATGTTTTGCGATACTCTGTCTCTGACAAGCAAGCAGAGGTGACATAGGCGCGAACACAGGAAGCTTGCAGCCCCTCGCTGCCTGCAGACACCGAACAGCCACACTAGGAGGGCGGCCTAAGTCGTCGGCGAAATGTGCTCATTCGCTTGTGTGCGACGTCAAGCTCTAAATAAGGCTGTCACTAGCGTGAGCGTTGCGTGAGCGTCGTGTAAAGTCGGAAAAGTCGTCTGCGTGGGTGAGTGCCATGTTTGGGGAGCGTTTCGTAGTTTGCGCAGTGCAATGGAGACGCGGAAAGTTGTTGTGGCCCAGTCTTTTGCAGTTGGACGACAAGAGTGGTACACAGTAGTAAAGTGCGAGGCAGTGAGTTGGCATGAACAGTCGAGTGCACAATGGGTCTTCAGATGTGCTTGTTACCTCAGGTGCTGTGTGATTGTCGACATGGAGTGAAAACGGAGCAACTTGTGACTGTCCCTTCAATTTAAGACGTTAAAAACGGACGGAATTTGCAGTCGTAATACCAGAGCATCGAAACTACTTGGAACTCTTGCGTATGTGAACGTGTCCGCGCCTTTGTACTCTGGTCCCTTCACCCCTGCAAACCAACCAACCATCGCGTCCGTGCACATGAGAGTAGCAAAGAACGGAGAACAGCGCAGCTTGCTTGTGCTTGGGGGCGTAGCTCAGTTGGTAGAGCGTTCGCTTTGCATGTGATAGGTCCCGGGTTCAAGCCCCGGCGCCTCCATGTTTTGTGGTCAGTGCGTGGTAAGTGTTGGTCGCGGCGAGCCTAAAGACACGCAAGATGTTGCAAAGCCAGCGTCACAGACTCGTATACCGACGTAAGGAGAGCAAGACGTAAATGTGAGGACCGGCTGTTGTCGAGGTGTCATCGAGTGCAAATCTGCCTTAGGTATAACGGCCTAACCTCAATGAAGTCTAGAGAGTGGACAACACGTTCGTCTACCTCAGAGCGTTGGCCGAACGCTATTTTCGACGTCGTGCGTGCCACTTTGATTTTGGCCAACTACGATTCGATGCAGAATGCAGGAAACCTGAAAGACACCCTCACGGACACATTGAGAGTAGTGTTTGTCAGCGGAATAATGGGAGTGCAAGGGTCTGTGTCATTGATGTGGCTGTATGTAGCGCAGTTCGTCAGCAGGGGGCGTAGCTCAGATGGTAGAGCGCTCGCTTAGCATGCGAGAGGTACTGGGATCGATACCCAGCGCCTCCAGAATTTTTAACACACCAACATGCGCACACTGCCATGCAAGTGGAATAATTCACAGCCAGAAAATGTGTCAAGGCAGATACGAGCCAACGATTAGCAGCCACAATTGGCAAGCGTGCTGTAATGCGCACGAAGCACCCTCCTCCCACCACTACACTTAATTTAGAAACAGTACAAGTGTTCCCATAAGATTCTCAAACCTATGTCGCAAAGATCAGCCTTGCGCCGAATTCACAAAAATCCCACTGCACATTCCAATTCTTGACGTGCAGTCGGCTGCTACTGGTGTTGCTAGTTGTGACTGCTGATGACAGATGCCGTAGCAATCAATTCATGGAGTGAGTTGTATGTTTTGCGATACTCTGTCTCTGACAAGCAAGCAGAGGTGACATAGGCGCGAACACAGGAAGCTTGCAGCCCCTCGCTGCCTGCAGACACCGAACAGCCACACTAGGAGGGCGGCCTAAGTCGTCGGCGAAATGTGCTCATTCGCTTGTGTGCGACGTCAAGCTCTAAATAAGGCTGTCACTAGCGTGAGCGTTGCGTGAGCGTCGTGTAAAGTCGGAAAAGTCGTCTGCGTGGGTGAGTGCCATGTTTGGGGAGCGTTTCGTAGTTTGCGCAGTGCAATGGAGACGCGGAAAGTTGTTGTGGCCCAGTCTTTTGCAGTTGGACGACAAGAGTGGTACACAGTAGTAAAGTGCGAGGCAGTGAGTTGGCATGAACAGTCGAGTGCACAATGGGTCTTCAGATGTGCTTGTTACCTCAGGTGCTGTGTGATTGTCGACATGGAGTGAAAACGGAGCAACTTGTGACTGTCCCTTCAATTTAAGACGTTAAAAACGGACGGAATTTGCAGTCGTAATACCAGAGCATCGAAACTACTTGGAACTCTTGCGTATGTGAACGTGTCCGCGCCTTTGTACTCTGGTCCCTTCACCCCTGCAAACCAACCAACCATCGCGTCCGTGCACATGAGAGTAGCAAAGAACGGAGAACAGCGCAGCTTGCTTGTGCTTGGGGGCGTAGCTCAGCAGTCGCGCTTGCGACACCGTGCTGGTCGGACGTATCAGTGCTCCGCTCCGCCGAGTGTTCACAAGGCGTGTTTTCCACTCATATTTCTGTGTGCAAGTGTTGTGTTATTCTGCAGTTTATATCGTTTTCCATTTGTATTTTTGTTGCGGTCTTATTGTAGCGGGTTAACCGCTCGCTATCTGCTGCACTGTCCAGGTTATTTCCGCGAAAGTGTACCCTGCGTTTTGATTTTGACAAGTCCACCCGATCTGTGCAACCGAGTTCACTGGAGATACATGACTGGATCGTTGATGTTATTGGGATTACATCTGACCAAGTGCACACCGCCTATTATGATACCGAGCAGTATTGTTTCTTTGTTAAATTACTGAATCCTGTATTACTGGAGAAGATCATGACGAAGCACGGAGGAAGTGCTATTTTCCGACACCGGGACGACTCTGTAAGTACTGTGCTCATTTCCAATGCCGATGTAGACTACACGAACGTGCGTATTTTTAACTTACCCCCTGAAGTAGAAAATTGTTATTTAAAGGAGGTACTGTCCAAATTCGGTGACGTTAAACAGATTCGACATGAACGGTGGTCAAGTCAACATAGGTTGCAATGTTACAGTGGCGTTCGATCTGTAGAAATGCATGTCAAACAGAATATTCCATCCCATATACTTGTTTGTGACTATAAGGCTCACGTTACTTACATTGGCCAAACACCGACCTGTCATATCTGTAATGAGAGTGGTCACTTGCGTCAAGACTGCCCCAGGCGCATGTTTGTGTTGAAGAATTCCCTCCAGCAGCGTAAAAGGCTTACTTTGGCGGATGTAGTGGCAGCCAAGCCGATGACAGAGATTGGGCTCCCTAATTCTGAAATGCCTTCGGAACAGCAACAGGAAATTCGCTCTGAGGAGTTTCCGGTTCTGGTTCGGAGAGAAAAAGGTGCGTTGCCCCCTGCCAAACTCGATGCCGCGACCAATAAGAGGCGCAGAACTTGTGACAGCAGTGGCTCTGATAACGACACCTCTAGTGCGCATGAGACCGCGAAAAAGGACGATCAGGAATCCGGCTCGGAAGCGAAAGCTCCCATCGGTGAGGCTCTTGTGGACGCTTCTCCTCCCACAATTTCAAGTGCCGATACTTCCGTGGAAGTTAAGCAGTTACCGCTGGCTAGTGCCTTAGAACTTCCGCTACAGCCAACTCAGGCCGACCAACCTGTACGTGTGGCTCACATTCCTGCAGGAAGTACGCACACAGCGGCCTGTGATGGTGGTATACAAACATCTCTGAGCGCAAACGGTACACATCACGTGGCAGCCGCTTCGGTTCAGGACTCACAACAAGGGGAATGTCAACAACTCCAGGAAATAATACAAACACAGCTGTCCGGGTCTGTCGGTGACAACAAACAGCTGCGGGCAGAGAATGTTGCCAAACAGGCTGATAGTGCGAGTGATAGTTCAGCTGCTCGCTCGCCGGCGGTGTCGCCGCGTGCCATCCCTTCGCGGGATGTGCCGGGAGAGCAGCTTGACATCACCCACGACCCTCCCACGCCGCCAGCTGCAGAGGTGCTCCACAGTGTCCGCCCCAGGATCCGAGTGCAACCTAATGTAAATGCTGTGCGTAAAAAGAGTAAGAACAAAGACGCACGAATACAACTCAGTGACGTCACAGACGCGAATTTCCCGGCCACAAATATGGAATGGCATGAAGATGTTGCCCTTTAAAGATATTTGCTCCTTCCGCCTCTTCCACGTACTGTCATAATGTCGCAGGCCTATACGATCACGACATTAAATATTAATAAAATCCGGTCGGAGGTGAAACTGAGTGCCTTAAAACAATATCTCTATGAGTCGGGAACAGATATCGCTCTTTTGCAGGAGGTGGCCATGCCACACTTAACTCTTCCTGGTTTTGTTGCTATTACAAATTTTTCCCCCGACTCGAACGTGGGGACTGCCATCTTACTTCGAGAAGGCATTCCCGCCACTCAGGTTGACAAGTTAGATTCCGGTAGAGGTGTGGGTGTCACCGTTTTTGGCGTCACCATCATTAACTTGTACGCGCCTTCTGGCAGTACCTATAGGGCGGAAAGAGCAAACTTTTTTAAGGAACAAATCATCTATTTGTTACGGAAAAATCCCGAACGTGTTATCATTGGAGGTGATTTTAATTGTGTTTTATCCCAGAAAGATCAGTCCCCGAATTTTAATTATTCGCCTGAATTAAAGCGTCTCGTGACCGACCTCAAACTGAAAGACGCGTGGGAAATTAGGTACCCGACCTTGGTACGATTCACACACATCGTCGCGAATTCCTGCAGCAGAATTGACAGGATTTATGTTTCCGACGTTTTAGAGAATGTCTTGTTACAAATTGAAACAATTCCCTCCAGCTTCTCTGATCACAGTGGTGTCGTTGCGTGCCTGAATTTGCTGCCCCAACCAACGCGTTGGTATAAAAATCAATGGAACTTGAACGTCTCCTTATTAACGGATGCTGACCTAGAGGCGGCGGTGCGACGCGCTTGGGAGCAGTGCTTGCGCACTACCGCAAACTTTCGTAGCACCATAGCGTGGTGGACTCAGCATGCAAAACCCAAACTGCGAAAAGTTGTTATATTCTTCGGTATTGAAAGAGCAGCCGCGATAAAGAGGACGATGGAGTTCTACTACACTATCTTACGCGACCTCTGTGATAGAGCCGACGCCGCGCACACCAGAATAGACGACATTCGAAAAATAAAGGCGAAATTAATCAATCTTAAGAGGATGCAACTGGAAGGTCTTAAGATCAAATCTAAAGTGAAGTCGGTCAGGGACGATGAAACAGCCGCTCTATACCACCTTGTCAAACATGCTAAGAACAGAAGGAGGACTTTTATTGAGGCCCTGAAACTCGGTGATGGCACGATTGTCGACACCCAGCGAGAGATTATCAAGGCACTACACGACTATTTTGTTGACACCTACACGTCAGCGGCTACTCATGACGGCTGCTATGACGAACTGTTTAGTGCCATTTCCTCTACTATAACTAGAGAAAACAATGACACAATTTCATTAGAATTTAGTAATAAAGATGTTTTGGAGATTGTCTGCCACTCGCCGATCAGGAAGTCCCCTGGTCCTGACGGATTACCCATTGAATTTTACAGGAGGTATTGGCACATCATCGGGGACAAAATCACCCAATTAGTGAACGAAGTTTTTCAAGGGAAGCCTATACCACTTGCCTTTAAGGAATGCACAATTGTGCTTATCCCTAAAGGCAGAGGTACCAAAAATATCGCCAACTTCCGCCCCATTTCATTGTTAAACTCCGATTATAAAATAGTCGCCCGTGCAATCAACACGCGAATGATGCCCCTCACTGCTAAATTCATTGGACGTCAGCAGACATGTGCCTTCGGGAGAACTGTATTGCAAACGGCAGCTTTTTACCGGGATATCATTGCGTTAACGAACGCCAGTAACGTGAAGTGTGGGCTGATCTTTCTGGACTTTTTTAAAGCCTTTGACCTCGTCGCTCACGAGTACCTCCTTGAAACCATGAAAAGATTCGGTTTCTTGCAGAACGCGATTGACATGATCACAAACATGGCACTGGGGATGAACGCAAGGCTTTCTGTCAACTCGCAACTAACCCAACCGATTCAAATCAACAGAGGGATTCCACAAGGCAGCCCTTTGTCCATGTTACTTTTTGTTCTTTCACTCGAACCTCTGTTACTCCAACTGCAGGCGAAACTCACAGGGCTAACACTTTCAGGAGAAAAAACTGTCGTAGGCGCCTATGCCGACGATGTGGGTGTGGTTGTCCGCAATGAGAATGACGTCACCACTTTCGCGGCTCACCTCCAGCAATACTGTTTGGCGTCGGGGGCTAAATTGAATGACAAGAAAAGTAAATTTATTAACCTCTGTGGCCTCCAGCATTTGCGAGTTGGCTACGCTCAGGAAGTCAGCGTCCACAAGGCTCTCGGCATCATATTGACGGCGTCCTCTTTACAGATGGCGGCGGCAAACTGGAGGGAAATAGTGCGTAAACTTAACGGTGCTCTCATTGACAATTCCCACAGAAGCCTCAATCAATTTGATCGGATTCATCTGGTCAACTCCTGTATTTTATCCAAAGCCTTCTACACGGCGCAGCTCCTGCCACTGCCTGCAGTCATTGCTAAGCAAATTATGTCGAAGGTGACCAATTTTATTTGGAGAGGGGAAATTTTTCGCGTGTCTGCCAAAACTGCGACACTCCACCCCCAGAATGGAGGGATGGGATTAGTAGATATCAAGGTGAAAGCGATGGCTCTCTATGTTACAAGGACGGCCGCTATTATTCACAATGATCCTTCCGGCATTACAGCGCAATTATTCACTGCCGTCAGGCCGCAAAGTCTTGACCCACCGCTGAATATTCAGCCCATCAGTTATCGGCTAAAACATATCAGAGATTATTACCTTTCACGGAGCTACATCAGTAAAGAGGTCATAAACTCTCAACGTTTAACTGCACAAGCCATAATAGCGGACTGGAGACAACACGAAGGAACGAATCCTTTGGCAACGAAGCTCGGTGGCATGAACTGGGATATTATATGGCGCAATGTCAGTTCCCGTGTCCTCAGTTCCGATGCTCGCACTGCCTGGTACAAAGCCATCAATGATGTGGTTAGCACGAACGAGAGGTTACATAAAATCGGGCTCAGTGACACCCCTCTCTGTCGTCGCTGCCAACTGACGGATACAGTTATCCACCGTTACACCTGCGGGGACCGTCTCCAGAACTGGGTTTGGCTTCGACAAAAAATAGCTCTTCTTACCAGGACTACAACCGCCAATGTTTCGTCAGCACTACTGTCTCGTCCTGATGTGCATTTTTATCCGCAGACGAAAAACAATGCAGTTTTGTGGTTGCTGGGTACCTATTCCAGCTACGTCTTTAATAATTTTGGCGGTGACAATTATTTGGAATTCAAGATGTTTATGGATATCGAATTCGCCAAAACATGTACGTACCAGAATCATGGGAAACTCTTCGGCAATATGCTTAAAATAGCGTTTCATCGCATGGGTATCGGATAGGTCAACTGAGTGTGACGGGGTGAGGCCGGGCCGCGGGACACCAGCAGTGCCGCGAAGAGGCCCCACTGCTTCTGTGTCGCGTCCAGACTCCCCCTCACACTGCGGCCTTCACTGACTCGCTGGACACTGGCTACAGGAACTTTCATTGAGTGAGATACGAAGCTGTGTTTATGTTACGTTTATTCTTCGAGCAGCACTTCTACTATGCCCAAGGGCGAAGTCTTTTCGTTGTCTTTTTCACCATTCCAATTTATTTTCATAGAAGGTTACGGGTTTCGTTTAAAAAAAAAAAAAAAAAAAAAAAAAAAAAAAAAGTGGCGCAATTGGTTAGCGCACGGTCCTTATAAGGCAGTAGCCGTGAGCAATGCCGGGGTTAAAAAAAAAAAAAAAAAAAAAAAAAAAAAAAAAAGTTGGTAGAGCGTTCGCTTTGCATGTGATAGGTCCCGGGTTCAAGCCCCGGCGCCTCCATGTTTTGTGGTCAGTGCGTGGTAAGTGTTGGTCGCGGCGAGCCTAAAGACACGCAAGATGTTGCAAAGCCAGCGTCACAGACTCGTATACCGACGTAAGGAGAGCAAGACGTAAATGTGAGGACCGGCTGTTGTCGAGGTGTCATCGAGTGCAAATCTGCCTTAGGTATAACGGCCTAACCTCAATGAAGTCTAGAGAGTGGACAACACGTTCGTCTACCTCAGAGCGTTGGCCGAACGCTATTTTCGACGTCGTGCGTGCCACTTTGATTTTGGCCAACTACGATTCGATGCAGAATGCAGGAAACCTGAAAGACACCCTCACGGACACATTGAGAGTAGTGTTTGTCAGCGGAATAATGGGAGTGCAAGGGTCTGTGTCATTGATGTGGCTGTATGTAGCGCAGTTCGTCAGCAGGGGGCGTAGCTCAGATGGTAGAGCGCTCGCTTAGCATGCGAGACGTACTGGGGTCGATACCCAGCGCCTCCAGAATTTTTAACACACCAACATGCGCACACTGCCATGCAAGTGGAATAATTCACAGCCAGAAAATGTGTCAAGGCAGATACGAGCCAACGATTAGCAGCCACAATTGGCAAGCGTGCTGTAATGCGCACGAAGCACCCTCCTCCCACCACTACACTTAATTTAGAAACAGTACAAGTGTTCCCATAAGATTCTCAAACCTATGTCGCAAAGATCAGCCTTGCGCCGAATTCACAAAAATCCCACTGCACATTCCAATTCTTGACGTGCAGTCGGCTGCTACTGGTGTTGCTAGTTGTGACTGCTGATGACAGATGCCGTAGCAATCAATTCATGGAGTGAGTTGTATGTTTTGCGATACTCTGTCTCTGACAAGCAAGCAGAGGTGACATAGGCGCGAACACAGGAAGCTTGCAGCCCCTCGCTGCCTGCAGACACCGAACAGCCACACTAGGAGGGCGGCCTAAGTCGTCGGCGAAATGTGCTCATTCGCTTGTGTGCGACGTCAAGCTCTAAATAAGGCTGTCACTAGCGTGAGCGTTGCGTGAGCGTCGTGTAAAGTCGGAAAAATCGTCTGCGTGGGTGAGTGCCATGTTTGGGGAGCGTTTCGTAGTTTGCGCAGTGCAATGGAGACGCGGAAAGTTGTTGTGGCCCAGTCTTTTGCAGTTGGACGACAAGAGTGGTACACAGTAGTAAAGTGCGAGGCAGCGCCTCCAGAATTTTTAACACACCAACATGCGCACACTGCCATGCAAGTGGAATAATTCACAGCCAGAAAATGTGTCAAGGCAGATACGAGCCAACGATTAGCAGCCACAATTGGCAAGCGTGCTGTAATGCGCACGAAGCACCCTCCTCCCACCACTACACTTAATTTAGAAACAGTACAAGTGTTCCCATAAGATTCTCAAACCTATGTCGCAAAGATCAGCCTTGCGCCGAATTCACAAAAATCCCACTGCACATTCCAATTCTTGACGTGCAGTCGGCTGCTACTGGTGTTGCTAGTTGTGACTGCTGATGACAGATGCCGTAGCAATCAATTCATGGAGTGAGTTGTATGTTTTGCGATACTCTGTCTCTGACAAGCAAGCAGAGGTGACATAGGCGCGAACACAGGAAGCTTGCAGCCCCTCGCTGCCTGCAGACACCGAACAGCCACACTAGGAGGGCGGCCTAAGTCGTCGGCGAAATGTGCTCATTCGCTTGTGTGCGACGTCAAGCTCTAAATAAGGCTGTCACTAGCGTGAGCGTTGCGTGAGCGTCGTGTAAAGTCGGAAAAGTCGTCTGCGTGGGTGAGTGCCATGTTTGGGGAGCGTTTCGTAGTTTGCGCAGTGCAATGGAGACGCGGAAAGTTGTTGTGGCCCAGTCTTTTGCAGTTGGACGACAAGAGTGGTACACAGTAGTAAAGTGCGAGGCAGCGCCTCCAGAATTTTTAACACACCAACATGCGCACACTGCCATGCAAGTGGAATAATTCACAGCCAGAAAATGTGTCAAGGCAGATACGAGCCAACGATTAGCAGCCACAATTGGCAAGCGTGCTGTAATGCGCACGAAGCACCCTCCTCCCACCACTACACTTAATTTAGAAACAGTACAAGTGTTCCCATAAGATTCTCAAACCTATGTCGCAAAGATCAGCCTTGCGCCGAATTCACAAAAATCCCACTGCACATTCCAATTCTTGACGTGCAGTCGGCTGCTACTGGTGTTGCTAGTTGTGACTGCTGATGACAGATGCCGTAGCAATCAATTCATGGAGTGAGTTGTATGTTTTGCGATACTCTGTCTCTGACAAGCAAGCAGAGGTGACATAGGCGCGAACACAGGAAGCTTGCAGCCCCTCGCTGCCTGCAGACACCGAACAGCCACACTAGGAGGGCGGCCTAAGTCGTCGGCGAAATGTGCTCATTCGCTTGTGTGCGACGTCAAGCTCTAAATAAGGCTGTCACTAGCGTGAGCGTTGCGTGAGCGTCGTGTAAAGTCGGAAAAGTCGTCTGCGTGGGTGAGTGCCATGTTTGGGGAGCGTTTCGTAGTTTGCGCAGTGCAATGGAGACGCGGAAAGTTGTTGTGGCCCAGTCTTTTGCAGTTGGACGACAAGAGTGGTACACAGTAGTAAAGTGCGAGGCAGCGCCTCCAGAATTTTTAACACACCAACATGCGCACACTGCCATGCAAGTGGAATAATTCACAGCCAGAAAATGTGTCAAGGCAGATACGAGCCAACGATTAGCAGCCACAATTGGCAAGCGTGCTGTAATGCGCACGAAGCACCCTCCTCCCACCACTACACTTAATTTAGAAACAGTACAAGTGTTCCCATAAGATTCTCAAACCTATGTCGCAAAGATCAGCCTTGCGCCGAATTCACAAAAATCCCACTGCACATTCCAATTCTTGACGTGCAGTCGGCTGCTACTGGTGTTGCTAGTTGTGACTGCTGATGACAGATGCCGTAGCAATCAATTCATGGAGTGAGTTGTATGTTTTGCGATACTCTGTCTCTGACAAGCAAGCAGAGGTGACATAGGCGCGAACACAGGAAGCTTGCAGCCCCTCGCTGCCTGCAGACACCGAACAGCCACACTAGGAGGGCGGCCTAAGTCGTCGGCGAAATGTGCTCATTCGCTTGTGTGCGACGTCAAGCTCTAAATAAGGCTGTCACTAGCGTGAGCGTTGCGTGAGCGTCGTGTAAAGTCGGAAAAGTCGTCTGCGTGGGTGAGTGCCATGTTTGGGGAGCGTTTCGTAGTTTGCGCAGTGCAATGGAGACGCGGAAAGTTGTTGTGGCCCAGTCTTTTGCAGTTGGACGACAAGAGTGGTACACAGTAGTAAAGTGCGAGGCAGCGCCTCCAGAATTTTTAACACACCAACATGCGCACACTGCCATGCAAGTGGAATAATTCACAGCCAGAAAATGTGTCAAGGCAGATACGAGCCAACGATTAGCAGCCACAATTGGCAAGCGTGCTGTAATGCGCACGAAGCACCCTCCTCCCACCACTACACTTAATTTAGAAACAGTACAAGTGTTCCCATAAGATTCTCAAACCTATGTCGCAAAGATCAGCCTTGCGCCGAATTCACAAAAATCCCACTGCACATTCCAATTCTTGACGTGCAGTCGGCTGCTACTGGTGTTGCTAGTTGTGACTGCTGATGACAGATGCCGTAGCAATCAATTCATGGAGTGAGTTGTATGTTTTGCGATACTCTGTCTCTGACAAGCAAGCAGAGGTGACATAGGCGCGAACACAGGAAGCTTGCAGCCCCTCGCTGCCTGCAGACACCGAACAGCCACACTAGGAGGGCGGCCTAAGTCGTCGGCGAAATGTGCTCATTCGCTTGTGTGCGACGTCAAGCTCTAAATAAGGCTGTCACTAGCGTGAGCGTTGCGTGAGCGTCGTGTAAAGTCGGAAAAGTCGTCTGCGTGGGTGAGTGCCATGTTTGGGGAGCGTTTCGTAGTTTGCGCAGTGCAATGGAGACGCGGAAAGTTGTTGTGGCCCAGTCTTTTGCAGTTGGACGACAAGAGTGGTACACAGTAGTAAAGTGCGAGGCAGCGCCTCCAGAATTTTTAACACACCAACATGCGCACACTGCCATGCAAGTGGAATAATTCACAGCCAGAAAATGTGTCAAGGCAGATACGAGCCAACGATTAGCAGCCACAATTGGCAAGCGTGCTGTAATGCGCACGAAGCACCCTCCTCCCACCACTACACTTAATTTAGAAACAGTACAAGTGTTCCCATAAGATTCTCAAACCTATGTCGCAAAGATCAGCCTTGCGCCGAATTCACAAAAATCCCACTGCACATTCCAATTCTTGACGTGCAGTCGGCTGCTACTGGTGTTGCTAGTTGTGACTGCTGATGACAGATGCCGTAGCAATCAATTCATGGAGTGAGTTGTATGTTTTGCGATACTCTGTCTCTGACAAGCAAGCAGAGGTGACATAGGCGCGAACACAGGAAGCTTGCAGCCCCTCGCTGCCTGCAGACACCGAACAGCCACACTAGGAGGGCGGCCTAAGTCGTCGGCGAAATGTGCTCATTCGCTTGTGTGCGACGTCAAGCTCTAAATAAGGCTGTCACTAGCGTGAGCGTTGCGTGAGCGTCGTGTAAAGTCGGAAAAGTCGTCTGCGTGGGTGAGTGCCATGTTTGGGGAGCGTTTCGTAGTTTGCGCAGTGCAATGGAGACGCGGAAAGTTGTTGTGGCCCAGTCTTTTGCAGTTGGACGACAAGAGTGGTACACAGTAGTAAAGTGCGAGGCAGTGAGTTGGCATGAACAGTCGAGTGCACAATGGGTCTTCAGATGTGCTTGTTACCTCAGGTGCTGTGTGATTGTCGACATGGAGTGAAAACGGAGCAACTTGTGACTGTCCCTTCAATTTAAGACGTTAAAAACGGACGGAATTTGCAGTCGTAATACCAGAGCATCGAAACTACTTGGAACTCTTGCGTATGTGAACGTGTCCGCGCCTTTGTACTCTGGTCCCTTCACCCCTGCAAACCAACCAACCATCGCGTCCGTGCACATGAGAGTAGCAAAGAACGGAGAACAGCGCAGCTTGCTTGTGCTTGGGGGCGTAGCTCAGTTGGTAGAGCGTTCGCTTTGCATGTGATAGGTCCCGGGTTCAAGCCCCGGCGCCTCCATGTTTTGTGGTCAGTGCGTGGTAAGTGTTGGTCGCGGCGAGCCTAAAGACACGCAAGATGTTGCAAAGCCAGCGTCACAGACTCGTATACCGACGTAAGGAGAGCAAGACGTAAATGTGAGGACCGGCTGTTGTCGAGGTGTCATCGAGTGCAAATCTGCCTTAGGTATAACGGCCTAACCTCAATGAAGTCTAGAGAGTGGACAACACGTTCGTCTACCTCAGAGCGTTGGCCGAACGCTATTTTCGACGTCGTGCGTGCCACTTTGATTTTGGCCAACTACGATTCGATGCAGAATGCAGGAAACCTGAAAGACACCCTCACGGACACATTGAGAGTAGTGTTTGTCAGCGGAATAATGGGAGTGCAAGGGTCTGTGTCATTGATGTGGCTGTATGTAGCGCAGTTCGTCAGCAGGGGGCGTAGCTCAGATGGTAGAGCGCTCGCTTAGCATGCGAGAGGTACTGGGATCGATACCCAGCGCCTCCAGAATTTTTAACACACCAACATGCGCACACTGCCATGCAAGTGGAATAATTCACAGCCAGAAAATGTGTCAAGGCAGATACGAGCCAACGATTAGCAGCCACAATTGGCAAGCGTGCTGTAATGCGCACGAAGCACCCTCCTCCCACCACTACACTTAATTTAGAAACAGTACAAGTGTTCCCATAAGATTCTCAAACCTATGTCGCAAAGATCAGCCTTGCGCCGAATTCACAAAAATCCCACTGCACATTCCAATTCTTGACGTGCAGTCGGCTGCTACTGGTGTTGCTAGTTGTGACTGCTGATGACAGATGCCGTAGCAATCAATTCATGGAGTGAGTTGTATGTTTTGCGATACTCTGTCTCTGACAAGCAAGCAGAGGTGACATAGGCGCGAACACAGGAAGCTTGCAGCCCCTCGCTGCCTGCAGACACCGAACAGCCACACTAGGAGGGCGGCCTAAGTCGTCGGCGAAATGTGCTCATTCGCTTGTGTGCGACGTCAAGCTCTAAATAAGGCTGTCACTAGCGTGAGCGTTGCGTGAGCGTCGTGTAAAGTCGGAAAAATCGTCTGCGTGGGTGAGTGCCATGTTTGGGGAGCGTTTCGTAGTTTGCGCAGTGCAATGGAGACGCGGAAAGTTGTTGTGGCCCAGTCTTTTGAAGTTGGACGACAAGAGTGGTACACAGTAGTAAAGTGCGAGGCAGCGCCTCCAGAATTTTTAACACACCAACATGCGCACACTGCCATGCAAGTGGAATAATTCACAGCCAGAAAATGTGTCAAGGCAGATACGAGCCAACGATTAGCAGCCACAATTGGCAAGCGTGCTGTAATGCGCACGAAACACCCTCCTCCCACCACTACACTTAATTTAGAAACAGTACAAGTGTTCCCATAAGATTCTCAAACCTATGTCGCAAAGATCAGCCTTGCGCCGAATTCACAAAAATCCCACTGCACATTCCAATTCTTGACGTGCAGTCGGCTGCTACTGGTGTTGCTAGTTGTGACTGCTGATGACAGATGCCGTAGCAATCAATTCATGGAGTGAGTTGTATGTTTTGCGATACTCTGTCTCTGACAAGCAAGCAGAGGTGACATAGGCGCGAACACAGGAAGCTTGCAGCCCCTCGCTGCCTGCAGACACCGAACAGCCACACTAGGAGGGCGGCCTAAGTCGTCGGCGAAATGTGCTCATTCGCTTGTGTGCGACGTCAAGCTCTAAATAAGGCTGTCACTAGCGTGAGCGTTGCGTGAGCGTCGTGTAAAGTCGGAAAAGTCGTCTGCGTGGGTGAGTGCCATGTTTGGGGAGCGTTTCGTAGTTTGCGCAGTGCAATGGAGACGCGGAAAGTTGTTGTGGCCCAGTCTTTTGCAGTTGGACGACAAGAGTGGTACACAGTAGTAAAGTGCGAGGCAGCGCCTCCAGAATTTTTAACACACCAACATGCGCACACTGCCATGCAAGTGGAATAATTCACAGCCAGAAAATGTGTCAAGGCAGATACGAGCCAACGATTAGCAGCCACAATTGGCAAGCGTGCTGTAATGCGCACGAAGCACCCTCCTCCCACCACTACACTTAATTTAGAAACAGTACAAGTGTTCCCATAAGATTCTCAAACCTATGTCGCAAAGATCAGCCTTGCGCCGAATTCACAAAAATCCCACTGCACATTCCAATTCTTGACGTGCAGTCGGCTGCTACTGGTGTTGCTAGTTGTGACTGCTGATGACAGATGCCGTAGCAATCAATTCATGGAGTGAGTTGTATGTTTTGCGATACTCTGTCTCTGACAAGCAAGCAGAGGTGACATAGGCGCGAACACAGGAAGCTTGCAGCCCCTCGCTGCCTGCAGACACCGAACAGCCACACTAGGAGGGCGGCCTAAGTCGTCGGCGAAATGTGCTCATTCGCTTGTGTGCGACGTCAAGCTCTAAATAAGGCTGTCACTAGCGTGAGCGTTGCGTGAGCGTCGTGTAAAGTCGGAAAAGTCGTCTGCGTGGGTGAGTGCCATGTTTGGGGAGCGTTTCGTAGTTTGCGCAGTGCAATGGAGACGCGGAAAGTTGTTGTGGCCCAGTCTTTTGCAGTTGGACGACAAGAGTGGTACACAGTAGTAAAGTGCGAGGCAGCGCCTCCAGAATTTTTAACACACCAACATGCGCACACTGCCATGCAAGTGGAATAATTCACAGCCAGAAAATGTGTCAAGGCAGATACGAGCCAACGATTAGCAGCCACAATTGGCAAGCGTGCTGTAATGCGCACGAAGCACCCTCCTCCCACCACTACACTTAATTTAGAAACAGTACAAGTGTTCCCATAAGATTCTCAAACCTATGTCGCAAAGATCAGCCTTGCGCCGAATTCACAAAAATCCCACTGCACATTCCAATTCTTGACGTGCAGTCGGCTGCTACTGGTGTTGCTAGTTGTGACTGCTGATGACAGATGCCGTAGCAATCAATTCATGGAGTGAGTTGTATGTTTTGCGATACTCTGTCTCTGACAAGCAAGCAGAGGTGACATAGGCGCGAACACAGGAAGCTTGCAGCCCCTCGCTGCCTGCAGACACCGAACAGCCACACTAGGAGGGCGGCCTAAGTCGTCGGCGAAATGTGCTCATTCGCTTGTGTGCGACGTCAAGCTCTAAATAAGGCTGTCACTAGCGTGAGCGTTGCGTGAGCGTCGTGTAAAGTCGGAAAAGTCGTCTGCGTGGGTGAGTGCCATGTTTGGGGAGCGTTTCGTAGTTTGCGCAGTGCAATGGAGACGCGGAAAGTTGTTGTGGCCCAGTCTTTTGCAGTTGGACGACAAGAGTGGTACACAGTAGTAAAGTGCGAGGCAGCGCCTCCAGAATTTTTAACACACCAACATGCGCACACTGCCATGCAAGTGGAATAATTCACAGCCAGAAAATGTGTCAAGGCAGATACGAGCCAACGATTAGCAGCCACAATTGGCAAGCGTGCTGTAATGCGCACGAAGCACCCTCCTCCCACCACTACACTTAATTTAGAAACAGTACAAGTGTTCCCATAAGATTCTCAAACCTATGTCGCAAAGATCAGCCTTGCGCCGAATTCACAAAAATCCCACTGCACATTCCAATTCTTGACGTGCAGTCGGCTGCTACTGGTGTTGCTAGTTGTGACTGCTGATGACAGATGCCGTAGCAATCAATTCATGGAGTGAGTTGTATGTTTTGCGATACTCTGTCTCTGACAAGCAAGCAGAGGTGACATAGGCGCGAACACAGGAAGCTTGCAGCCCCTCGCTGCCTGCAGACACCGAACAGCCACACTAGGAGGGCGGCCTAAGTCGTCGGCGAAATGTGCTCATTCGCTTGTGTGCGACGTCAAGCTCTAAATAAGGCTGTCACTAGCGTGAGCGTTGCGTGAGCGTCGTGTAAAGTCGGAAAAGTCGTCTGCGTGGGTGAGTGCCATGTTTGGGGAGCGTTTCGTAGTTTGCGCAGTGCAATGGAGACGCGGAAAGTTGTTGTGGCCCAGTCTTTTGCAGTTGGACGACAAGAGTGGTACACAGTAGTAAAGTGCGAGGCAGCGCCTCCAGAATTTTTAACACACCAACATGCGCACACTGCCATGCAAGTGGAATAATTCACAGCCAGAAAATGTGTCAAGGCAGATACGAGCCAACGATTAGCAGCCACAATTGGCAAGCGTGCTGTAATGCGCACGAAGCACCCTCCTCCCACCACTACACTTAATTTAGAAACAGTACAAGTGTTCCCATAAGATTCTCAAACCTATGTCGCAAAGATCAGCCTTGCGCCGAATTCACAAAAATCCCACTGCACATTCCAATTCTTGACGTGCAGTCGGCTGCTACTGGTGTTGCTAGTTGTGACTGCTGATGACAGATGCCGTAGCAATCAATTCATGGAGTGAGTTGTATGTTTTGCGATACTCTGTCTCTGACAAGCAAGCAGAGGTGACATAGGCGCGAACACAGGAAGCTTGCAGCCCCTCGCTGCCTGCAGACACCGAACAGCCACACTAGGAGGGCGGCCTAAGTCGTCGGCGAAATGTGCTCATTCGCTTGTGTGCGACGTCAAGCTCTAAATAAGGCTGTCACTAGCGTGAGCGTTGCGTGAGCGTCGTGTAAAGTCGGAAAAGTCGTCTGCGTGGGTGAGTGCCATGTTTGGGGAGCGTTTCGTAGTTTGCGCAGTGCAATGGAGACGCGGAAAGTTGTTGTGGCCCAGTCTTTTGCAGTTGGACGACAAGAGTGGTACACAGTAGTAAAGTGCGAGGCAGTGAGTTGGCATGAACAGTCGAGTGCACAATGGGTCTTCAGATGTGCTTGTTACCTCAGGTGCTGTGTGATTGTCGACATGGAGTGAAAACGGAGCAACTTGTGACTGTCCCTTCAATTTAAGACGTTAAAAACGGACGGAATTTGCAGTCGTAATACCAGAGCATCGAAACTACTTGGAACTCTTGCGTATGTGAACGTGTCCGCGCCTTTGTACTCTGGTCCCTTCACCCCTGCAAACCAACCAACCATCGCGTCCGTGCACATGAGAGTAGCAAAGAACGGAGAACAGCGCAGCTTGCTTGTGCTTGGGGGCGTAGCTCAGTTGGTAGAGCGTTCGCTTTGCATGTGATAGGTCCCGGGTTCAAGCCCCGGCGCCTCCATGTTTTGTGGTCAGTGCGTGGTAAGTGTTGGTCGCGGCGAGCCTAAAGACACGCAAGATGTTGCAAAGCCAGCGTCACAGACTCGTATACCGACGTAAGGAGAGCAAGACGTAAATGTGAGGACCGGCTGTTGTCGAGGTGTCATCGAGTGCAAATCTGCCTTAGGTATAACGGCCTAACCTCAATGAAGTCTAGAGAGTGGACAACACGTTCGTCTACCTCAGAGCGTTGGCCGAACGCTATTTTCGACGTCGTGCGTGCCACTTTGATTTTGGCCAACTACGATTCGATGCAGAATGCAGGAAACCTGAAAGACACCCTCACGGACACATTGAGAGTAGTGTTTGTCAGCGGAATAATGGGAGTGCAAGGGTCTGTGTCATTGATGTGGCTGTATGTAGCGCAGTTCGTCAGCAGGGGGCGTAGCTCAGATGGTAGAGCGCTCGCTTAGCATGCGAGAGGTACTGGGATCGATACCCAGCGCCTCCAGAATTTTTAACACACCAACATGCGCACACTGCCATGCAAGTGGAATAATTCACAGCCAGAAAATGTGTCAAGGCAGATACGAGCCAACGATTAGCAGCCACAATTGGCAAGCGTGCTGTAATGCGCACGAAGCACCCTCCTCCCACCACTACACTTAATTTAGAAACAGTACAAGTGTTCCCATAAGATTCTCAAACCTATGTCGCAAAGATCAGCCTTGCGCCGAATTCACAAAAATCCCACTGCACATTCCAATTCTTGACGTGCAGTCGGCTGCTACTGGTGTTGCTAGTTGTGACTGCTGATGACAGATGCCGTAGCAATCAATTCATGGAGTGAGTTGTATGTTTTGCGATACTCTGTCTCTGACAAGCAAGCAGAGGTGACATAGGCGCGAACACAGGAAGCTTGCAGCCCCTCGCTGCCTGCAGACACCGAACAGCCACACTAGGAGGGCGGCCTAAGTCGTCGGCGAAATGTGCTCATTCGCTTGTGTGCGACGTCAAGCTCTAAATAAGGCTGTCACTAGCGTGAGCGTTGCGTGAGCGTCGTGTAAAGTCGGAAAAATCGTCTGCGTGGGTGAGTGCCATGTTTGGGGAGCGTTTCGTAGTTTGCGCAGTGCAATGGAGACGCGGAAAGTTGTTGTGGCCCAGTCTTTTGAAGTTGGACGACAAGAGTGGTACACAGTAGTAAAGTGCGAGGCAGCGCCTCCAGAATTTTTAACACACCAACATGCGCACACTGCCATGCAAGTGGAATAATTCACAGCCAGAAAATGTGTCAAGGCAGATACGAGCCAACGATTAGCAGCCACAATTGGCAAGCGTGCTGTAATGCGCACGAAACACCCTCCTCCCACCACTACACTTAATTTAGAAACAGTACAAGTGTTCCCATAAGATTCTCAAACCTATGTCGCAAAGATCAGCCTTGCGCCGAATTCACAAAAATCCCACTGCACATTCCAATTCTTGACGTGCAGTCGGCTGCTACTGGTGTTGCTAGTTGTGACTGCTGATGACAGATGCCGTAGCAATCAATTCATGGAGTGAGTTGTATGTTTTGCGATACTCTGTCTCTGACAAGCAAGCAGAGGTGACATAGGCGCGAACACAGGAAGCTTGCAGCCCCTCGCTGCCTGCAGACACCGAACAGCCACACTAGGAGGGCGGCCTAAGTCGTCGGCGAAATGTGCTCATTCGCTTGTGTGCGACGTCAAGCTCTAAATAAGGCTGTCACTAGCGTGAGCGTTGCGTGAGCGTCGTGTAAAGTCGGAAAAGTCGTCTGCGTGGGTGAGTGCCATGTTTGGGGAGCGTTTCGTAGTTTGCGCAGTGCAATGGAGACGCGGAAAGTTGTTGTGGCCCAGTCTTTTGCAGTTGGACGACAAGAGTGGTACACAGTAGTAAAGTGCGAGGCAGCGCCTCCAGAATTTTTAACACACCAACATGCGCACACTGCCATGCAAGTGGAATAATTCACAGCCAGAAAATGTGTCAAGGCAGATACGAGCCAACGATTAGCAGCCACAATTGGCAAGCGTGCTGTAATGCGCACGAAGCACCCTCCTCCCACCACTACACTTAATTTAGAAACAGTACAAGTGTTCCCATAAGATTCTCAAACCTATGTCGCAAAGATCAGCCTTGCGCCGAATTCACAAAAATCCCACTGCACATTCCAATTCTTGACGTGCAGTCGGCTGCTACTGGTGTTGCTAGTTGTGACTGCTGATGACAGATGCCGTAGCAATCAATTCATGGAGTGAGTTGTATGTTTTGCGATACTCTGTCTCTGACAAGCAAGCAGAGGTGACATAGGCGCGAACACAGGAAGCTTGCAGCCCCTCGCTGCCTGCAGACACCGAACAGCCACACTAGGAGGGCGGCCTAAGTCGTCGGCGAAATGTGCTCATTCGCTTGTGTGCGACGTCAAGCTCTAAATAAGGCTGTCACTAGCGTGAGCGTTGCGTGAGCGTCGTGTAAAGTCGGAAAAGTCGTCTGCGTGGGTGAGTGCCATGTTTGGGGAGCGTTTCGTAGTTTGCGCAGTGCAATGGAGACGCGGAAAGTTGTTGTGGCCCAGTCTTTTGCAGTTGGACGACAAGAGTGGTACACAGTAGTAAAGTGCGAGGCAGCGCCTCCAGAATTTTTAACACACCAACATGCGCACACTGCCATGCAAGTGGAATAATTCACAGCCAGAAAATGTGTCAAGGCAGATACGAGCCAACGATTAGCAGCCACAATTGGCAAGCGTGCTGTAATGCGCACGAAGCACCCTCCTCCCACCACTACACTTAATTTAGAAACAGTACAAGTGTTCCCATAAGATTCTCAAACCTATGTCGCAAAGATCAGCCTTGCGCCGAATTCACAAAAATCCCACTGCACATTCCAATTCTTGACGTGCAGTCGGCTGCTACTGGTGTTGCTAGTTGTGACTGCTGATGACAGATGCCGTAGCAATCAATTCATGGAGTGAGTTGTATGTTTTGCGATACTCTGTCTCTGACAAGCAAGCAGAGGTGACATAGGCGCGAACACAGGAAGCTTGCAGCCCCTCGCTGCCTGCAGACACCGAACAGCCACACTAGGAGGGCGGCCTAAGTCGTCGGCGAAATGTGCTCATTCGCTTGTGTGCGACGTCAAGCTCTAAATAAGGCTGTCACTAGCGTGAGCGTTGCGTGAGCGTCGTGTAAAGTCGGAAAAGTCGTCTGCGTGGGTGAGTGCCATGTTTGGGGAGCGTTTCGTAGTTTGCGCAGTGCAATGGAGACGCGGAAAGTTGTTGTGGCCCAGTCTTTTGCAGTTGGACGACAAGAGTGGTACACAGTAGTAAAGTGCGAGGCAGTGAGTTGGCATGAACAGTCGAGTGCACAATGGGTCTTCAGATGTGCTTGTTACCTCAGGTGCTGTGTGATTGTCGACATGGAGTGAAAACGGAGCAACTTGTGACTGTCCCTTCAATTTAAGACGTTAAAAACGGACGGAATTTGCAGTCGTAATACCAGAGCATCGAAACTACTTGGAACTCTTGCGTATGTGAACGTGTCCGCGCCTTTGTACTCTGGTCCCTTCACCCCTGCAAACCAACCAACCATCGCGTCCGTGCACATGAGAGTAGCAAAGAACGGAGAACAGCGCAGCTTGCTTGTGCTTGGGGGCGTAGCTCAGTTGGTAGAGCGTTCGCTTTGCATGTGATAGGTCCCGGGTTCAAGCCCCGGCGCCTCCATGTTTTGTGGTCAGTGCGTGGTAAGTGTTGGTCGCGGCGAGCCTAAAGACACGCAAGATGTTGCAAAGCCAGCGTCACAGACTCGTATACCGACGTAAGGAGAGCAAGACGTAAATGTGAGGACCGGCTGTTGTCGAGGTGTCATCGAGTGCAAATCTGCCTTAGGTATAACGGCCTAACCTCAATGAAGTCTAGAGAGTGGACAACACGTTCGTCTACCTCAGAGCGTTGGCCGAACGCTATTTTCGACGTCGTGCGTGCCACTTTGATTTTGGCCAACTACGATTCGATGCAGAATGCAGGAAACCTGAAAGACACCCTCACGGACACATTGAGAGTAGTGTTTGTCAGCGGAATAATGGGAGTGCAAGGGTCTGTGTCATTGATGTGGCTGTATGTAGCGCAGTTCGTCAGCAGGGGGCGTAGCTCAGATGGTAGAGCGCTCGCTTAGCATGCGAGAGGTACTGGGATCGATACCCAGCGCCTCCAGAATTTTTAACACACCAACATGCGCACACTGCCATGCAAGTGGAATAATTCACAGCCAGAAAATGTGTCAAGGCAGATACGAGCCAACGATTAGCAGCCACAATTGGCAAGCGTGCTGTAATGCGCACGAAGCACCCTCCTCCCACCACTACACTTAATTTAGAAACAGTACAAGTGTTCCCATAAGATTCTCAAACCTATGTCGCAAAGATCAGCCTTGCGCCGAATTCACAAAAATCCCACTGCACATTCCAATTCTTGACGTGCAGTCGGCTGCTACTGGTGTTGCTAGTTGTGACTGCTGATGACAGATGCCGTAGCAATCAATTCATGGAGTGAGTTGTATGTTTTGCGATACTCTGTCTCTGACAAGCAAGCAGAGGTGACATAGGCGCGAACACAGGAAGCTTGCAGCCCCTCGCTGCCTGCAGACACCGAACAGCCACACTAGGAGGGCGGCCTAAGTCGTCGGCGAAATGTGCTCATTCGCTTGTGTGCGACGTCAAGCTCTAAATAAGGCTGTCACTAGCGTGAGCGTTGCGTGAGCGTCGTGTAAAGTCGGAAAAATCGTCTGCGTGGGTGAGTGCCATGTTTGGGGAGCGTTTCGTAGTTTGCGCAGTGCAATGGAGACGCGGAAAGTTGTTGTGGCCCAGTCTTTTGCAGTTGGACGACAAGAGTGGTACACAGTAGTAAAGTGCGAGGCAGCGCCTCCAGAATTTTTAACACACCAACATGCGCACACTGCCATGCAAGTGGAATAATTCACAGCCAGAAAATGTGTCAAGGCAGATACGAGCCAACGATTAGCAGCCACAATTGGCAAGCGTGCTGTAATGCGCACGAAGCACCCTCCTCCCACCACTACACTTAATTTAGAAACAGTACAAGTGTTCCCATAAGATTCTCAAACCTATGTCGCAAAGATCAGCCTTGCGCCGAATTCACAAAAATCCCACTGCACATTCCAATTCTTGACGTGCAGTCGGCTGCTACTGGTGTTGCTAGTTGTGACTGCTGATGACAGATGCCGTAGCAATCAATTCATGGAGTGAGTTGTATGTTTTGCGATACTCTGTCTCTGACAAGCAAGCAGAGGTGACATAGGCGCGAACACAGGAAGCTTGCAGCCCCTCGCTGCCTGCAGACACCGAACAGCCACACTAGGAGGGCGGCCTAAGTCGTCGGCGAAATGTGCTCATTCGCTTGTGTGCGACGTCAAGCTCTAAATAAGGCTGTCACTAGCGTGAGCGTTGCGTGAGCGTCGTGTAAAGTCGGAAAAGTCGTCTGCGTGGGTGAGTGCCATGTTTGGGGAGCGTTTCGTAGTTTGCGCAGTGCAATGGAGACGCGGAAAGTTGTTGTGGCCCAGTCTTTTGCAGTTGGACGACAAGAGTGGTACACAGTAGTAAAGTGCGAGGCAGTGAGTTGGCATGAACAGTCGAGTGCACAATGGGTCTTCAGATGTGCTTGTTACCTCAGGTGCTGTGTGATTGTCGACATGGAGTGAAAACGGAGCAACTTGTGACTGTCCCTTCAATTTAAGACGTTAAAAACGGACGGAATTTGCAGTCGTAATACCAGAGCATCGAAACTACTTGGAACTCTTGCGTATGTGAACGTGTCCGCGCCTTTGTACTCTGGTCCCTTCACCCCTGCAAACCAACCAACCATCGCGTCCGTGCACATGAGAGTAGCAAAGAACGGAGAACAGCGCAGCTTGGTTGTGCTTGGGGGCGTAGCTCAGTTGGTAGAGCGTTCGCTTTGCATGTGAAAGGTCCCGGGTTCAAGCCCCGGCGCCTCCATGTTTTGTGGTCAGTGCGTGGTAAGTGTTGGTCGCGGCGAGCCTAAAGGCACGCAAGATGTTGCAAAGCCAGCGTCACAGACTCGTATACTGACGTAAGGAGAGCAAGACGTAAATGTGAGGACCGGCTGTTGTCGAGGTGTCATCGAGTGCAAATCTGCCTTAGGTATAACGGCCTAACCTCAATGAAGTCTAGAGAGTGGACAACACGTTCGTCTACCTCAGAGCGTTGGCCGAACGCTATTTTCGACGTCGTGCGTGCCACTTTGATTTTGGCCAACTACGATTCGATACAGAATGCAGGAAACCTGAAAGACACCCTCACGGACACATTGAGAGTAGTGTTTGTCAGCGGAATAATGGGAGTGCAAGGGTCTGTGTCATTGATATGGCTGTATGTAGCGCAGTTCGTCAGCAGGGGGCGTAGCTCAGATGGTAGAGCGCTCGCTTAGCATGCGAGAGGTACTGGGATCGATACCCAGCGCCTCCAGAATTTTTAACACACCAACATGCGCACACTGCCATGCAAGTGGAATATATCACAGCCAGAAAATGTGTCAAGGCAGATACGAGCCAACGATTAGCAGCCACAATTGGCAAGCGTGCTGTAATGCGCACGGAGCACCCTCATCCCACCACTACACTTAATTTAGAAACAGTACAAGTATTCCCATAAGATTCTCAAACCTATGTCGCAAAGATCAGCCTTGCGCCGAATTCACAAAAATCCCACTGCACATTCCAATTCTTGACGTGCAGTCGGCTGCTACTGGTGTTGCTAGTTGTGACTGCTGATGACAGATGCCGTAGCAATCAATTCATGGAGTGAGTTGTATGTTTTGCGATACTCTGTCTCTGACAAGCAAGCAGAGGTGACATAGGCGCGAACACAGGAAGCTTGCAGCCCCTCGCTGCCTGCAGACACCGAACAGCCACACTAGGAGGGCGGCCTAAGTCGTCGGCGAAATGTGCTCATTCGCTTGTGTGCGACGTCAAGCTCTAAATAAGGCTGTCACTAGCGTGAGCGTTGCGTGAGCGTCGTGTAAAGTCGGAAAAGTCGTCTGCGTGGGTGAGTGCCATGTTTGGGGAGCGTTTCGTAGTTTGCGCAGTGCAATGGAGACGCGGAAAGTTGTTGTGGCCCAGTCTTTTGCAGTTGGACGACAAGAGTGGTACACAGTAGTAAAGTGCGAGGCAGCGCCTCCAGAATTTTTAACACACCAACATGCGCACACTGCCATGCAAGTGGAATAATTCACAGCCAGAAAATGTGTCAAGGCAGATACGAGCCAACGATTAGCAGCCACAATTGGCAAGCGTGCTGTAATGCGCACGAAGCACCCTCCTCCCACCACTACACTTAATTTAGAAACAGTACAAGTGTTCCCATAAGATTCTCAAACCTATGTCGCAAAGATCAGCCTTGCGCCGAATTCACAAAAATCCCACTGCACATTCCAATTCTTGACGTGCAGTCGGCTGCTACTGGTGTTGCTAGTTGTGACTGCTGATGACAGATGCCGTAGCAATCAATTCATGGAGTGAGTTGTATGTTTTGCGATACTCTGTCTCTGACAAGCAAGCAGAGGTGACATAGGCGCGAACACAGGAAGCTTGCAGCCCCTCGCTGCCTGCAGACACCGAACAGCCACACTAGGAGGGCGGCCTAAGTCGTCGGCGAAATGTGCTCATTCGCTTGTGTGCGACGTCAAGCTCTAAATAAGGCTGTCACTAGCGTGAGCGTTGCGTGAGCGTCGTGTAAAGTCGGAAAAGTCGTCTGCGTGGGTGAGTGCCATGTTTGGGGAGCGTTTCGTAGTTTGCGCAGTGCAATGGAGACGCGGAAAGTTGTTGTGGCCCAGTCTTTTGCAGTTGGACGACAAGAGTGGTACACAGTAGTAAAGTGCGAGGCAGTGAGTTGGCATGAACAGTCGAGTGCACAATGGGTCTTCAGATGTGCTTGTTACCTCAGGTGCTGTGTGATTGTCGACATGGAGTGAAAACGGAGCAACTTGTGACTGTCCCTTCAATTTAAGACGTTAAAAACGGACGGAATTTGCAGTCGTAATACCAGAGCATCGAAACTACTTGGAACTCTTGCGTATGTGAACGTGTCCGCGCCTTTGTACTCTGGTCCCTTCACCCCTGCAAACCAACCAACCATCGCGTCCGTGCACATGAGAGTAGCAAAGAACGGAGAACAGCGCAGCTTGCTTGTGCTTGGGGGCGTAGCTCAGTTGGTAGAGCGTTCGCTTTGCATGTGATAGGTCCCGGGTTCAAGCCCCGGCGCCTCCATGTTTTGTGGTCAGTGCGTGGTAAGTGTTGGTCGCGGCGAGCCTAAAGACACGCAAGATGTTGCAAAGCCAGCGTCACAGACTCGTATACCGACGTAAGGAGAGCAAGACGTAAATGTGAGGACCGGCTGTTGTCGAGGTGTCATCGAGTGCAAATCTGCCTTAGGTATAACGGCCTAACCTCAATGAAGTCTAGAGAGTGGACAACACGTTCGTCTACCTCAGAGCGTTGGCCGAACGCTATTTTCGACGTCGTGCGTGCCACTTTGATTTTGGCCAACTACGATTCGATGCAGAATGCAGGAAACCTGAAAGACACCCTCACGGACACATTGAGAGTAGTGTTTGTCAGCGGAATAATGGGAGTGCAAGGGTCTGTGTCATTGATGTGGCTGTATGTAGCGCAGTTCGTCAGCAGGGGGCGTAGCTCAGATGGTAGAGCGCTCGCTTAGCATGCGAGAGGTACTGGGATCGATACCCAGCGCCTCCAGAATTTTTAACACACCAACATGCGCACACTGCCATGCAAGTGGAATAATTCACAGCCAGAAAATGTGTCAAGGCAGATACGAGCCAACGATTAGCAGCCACAATTGGCAAGCGTGCTGTAATGCGCACGAAGCACCCTCCTCCCACCACTACACTTAATTTAGAAACAGTACAAGTGTTCCCATAAGATTCTCAAACCTATGTCGCAAAGATCAGCCTTGCGCCGAATTCACAAAAATCCCACTGCACATTCCAATTCTTGACGTGCAGTCGGCTGCTACTGGTGTTGCTAGTTGTGACTGCTGATGACAGATGCCGTAGCAATCAATTCATGGAGTGAGTTGTATGTTTTGCGATACTCTGTCTCTGACAAGCAAGCAGAGGTGACATAGGCGCGAACACAGGAAGCTTGCAGCCCCTCGCTGCCTGCAGACACCGAACAGCCACACTAGGAGGGCGGCCTAAGTCGTCGGCGAAATGTGCTCATTCGCTTGTGTGCGACGTCAAGCTCTAAATAAGGCTGTCACTAGCGTGAGCGTTGCGTGAGCGTCGTGTAAAGTCGGAAAAATCGTCTGCGTGGGTGAGTGCCATGTTTGGGGAGCGTTTCGTAGTTTGCGCAGTGCAATGGAGACGCGGAAAGTTGTTGTGGCCCAGTCTTTTGCAGTTGGACGACAAGAGTGGTACACAGTAGTAAAGTGCGAGGCAGCGCCTCCAGAATTTTTAACACACCAACATGCGCACACTGCCATGCAAGTGGAATAATTCACAGCCAGAAAATGTGTCAAGGCAGATACGAGCCAACGATTAGCAGCCACAATTGGCAAGCGTGCTGTAATGCGCACGAAGCACCCTCCTCCCACCACTACACTTAATTTAGAAACAGTACAAGTGTTCCCATAAGATTCTCAAACCTATGTCGCAAAGATCAGCCTTGCGCCGAATTCACAAAAATCCCACTGCACATTCCAATTCTTGACGTGCAGTCGGCTGCTACTGGTGTTGCTAGTTGTGACTGCTGATGACAGATGCCGTAGCAATCAATTCATGGAGTGAGTTGTATGTTTTGCGATACTCTGTCTCTGACAAGCAAGCAGAGGTGACATAGGCGCGAACACAGGAAGCTTGCAGCCCCTCGCTGCCTGCAGACACCGAACAGCCACACTAGGAGGGCGGCCTAAGTCGTCGGCGAAATGTGCTCATTCGCTTGTGTGCGACGTCAAGCTCTAAATAAGGCTGTCACTAGCGTGAGCGTTGCGTGAGCGTCGTGTAAAGTCGGAAAAGTCGTCTGCGTGGGTGAGTGCCATGTTTGGGGAGCGTTTCGTAGTTTGCGCAGTGCAATGGAGACGCGGAAAGTTGTTGTGGCCCAGTCTTTTGCAGTTGGACGACAAGAGTGGTACACAGTAGTAAAGTGCGAGGCAGTGAGTTGGCATGAACAGTCGAGTGCACAATGGGTCTTCAGATGTGCTTGTTACCTCAGGTGCTGTGTGATTGTCGACATGGAGTGAAAACGGAGCAACTTGTGACTGTCCCTTCAATTTAAGACGTTAAAAACGGACGGAATTTGCAGTCGTAATACCAGAGCATCGAAACTACTTGGAACTCTTGCGTATGTGAACGTGTCCGCGCCTTTGTACTCTGGTCCCTTCACCCCTGCAAACCAACCAACCATCGCGTCCGTGCACATGAGAGTAGCAAAGAACGGAGAACAGCGCAGCTTGGTTGTGCTTGGGGGCGTAGCTCAGTTGGTAGAGCGTTCGCTTTGCATGTGAAAGGTCCCGGGTTCAAGCCCCGGCGCCTCCATGTTTTGTGGTCAGTGCGTGGTAAGTGTTGGTCGCGGCGAGCCTAAAGGCACGCAAGATGTTGCAAAGCCAGCGTCACAGACTCGTATACTGACGTAAGGAGAGCAAGACGTAAATGTGAGGACCGGCTGTTGTCGAGGTGTCATCGAGTGCAAATCTGCCTTAGGTATAACGGCCTAACCTCAATGAAGTCTAGAGAGTGGACAACACGTTCGTCTACCTCAGAGCGTTGGCCGAACGCTATTTTCGACGTCGTGCGTGCCACTTTGATTTTGGCCAACTACGATTCGATACAGAATGCAGGAAACCTGAAAGACACCCTCACGGACACATTGAGAGTAGTGTTTGTCAGCGGAATAATGGGAGTGCAAGGGTCTGTGTCATTGATATGGCTGTATGTAGCGCAGTTCGTCAGCAGGGGGCGTAGCTCAGATGGTAGAGCGCTCGCTTAGCATGCGAGAGGTACTGGGATCGATACCCAGCGCCTCCAGAATTTTTAACACACCAACATGCGCACACTGCCATGCAAGTGGAATATATCACAGCCAGAAAATGTGTCAAGGCAGATACGAGCCAACGATTAGCAGCCACAATTGGCAAGCGTGCTGTAATGCGCACGGAGCACCCTCATCCCACCACTACACTTAATTTAGAAACAGTACAAGTGTTCCCATAAGATTCTCAAACCTATGTCGCAAAGATCAGCCTTGCGCCGAATTCACAAAAATCCCACTGCACATTCCAATTCTTGACGTGCAGTCGGCTGCTACTGGTGTTGCTAGTTGTGACTGCTGATGACAGATGCCGTAGCAATCAATTCATGGAGTGAGTTGTATGTTTTGCGATACTCTGTCTCTGACAAGCAAGCAGAGGTGACATAGGCGCGAACACAGGAAGCTTGCAGCCCCTCGCTGCCTGCAGACACCGAACAGCCACACTAGGAGGGCGGCCTAAGTCGTCGGCGAAATGTGCTCATTCGCTTGTGTGCGACGTCAAGCTCTAAATAAGGCTGTCACTAGCGTGAGCGTTGCGTGAGCGTCGTGTAAAGTCGGAAAAGTCGTCTGCGTGGGTGAGTGCCATGTTTGGGGAGCGTTTCGTAGTTTGCGCAGTGCAATGGAGACGCGGAAAGTTGTTGTGGCCCAGTCTTTTGCAGTTGGACGACAAGAGTGGTACACAGTAGTAAAGTGCGAGGCAGCGCCTCCAGAATTTTTAACACACCAACATGCGCACACTGCCATGCAAGTGGAATAATTCACAGCCAGAAAATGTGTCAAGGCAGATACGAGCCAACGATTAGCAGCCACAATTGGCAAGCGTGCTGTAATGCGCACGAAGCACCCTCCTCCCACCACTACACTTAATTTAGAAACAGTACAAGTGTTCCCATAAGATTCTCAAACCTATGTCGCAAAGATCAGCCTTGCGCCGAATTCACAAAAATCCCACTGCACATTCCAATTCTTGACGTGCAGTCGGCTGCTACTGGTGTTGCTAGTTGTGACTGCTGATGACAGATGCCGTAGCAATCAATTCATGGAGTGAGTTGTATGTTTTGCGATACTCTGTCTCTGACAAGCAAGCAGAGGTGACATAGGCGCGAACACAGGAAGCTTGCAGCCCCTCGCTGCCTGCAGACACCGAACAGCCACACTAGGAGGGCGGCCTAAGTCGTCGGCGAAATGTGCTCATTCGCTTGTGTGCGACGTCAAGCTCTAAATAAGGCTGTCACTAGCGTGAGCGTTGCGTGAGCGTCGTGTAAAGTCGGAAAAGTCGTCTGCGTGGGTGAGTGCCATGTTTGGGGAGCGTTTCGTAGTTTGCGCAGTGCAATGGAGACGCGGAAAGTTGTTGTGGCCCAGTCTTTTGCAGTTGGACGACAAGAGTGGTACACAGTAGTAAAGTGCGAGGCAGCGCCTCCAGAATTTTTAACACACCAACATGCGCACACTGCCATGCAAGTGGAATAATTCACAGCCAGAAAATGTGTCAAGGCAGATACGAGCCAACGATTAGCAGCCACAATTGGCAAGCGTGCTGTAATGCGCACGAAGCACCCTCCTCCCACCACTACACTTAATTTAGAAACAGTACAAGTGTTCCCATAAGATTCTCAAACCTATGTCGCAAAGATCAGCCTTGCGCCGAATTCACAAAAATCCCACTGCACATTCCAATTCTTGACGTGCAGTCGGCTGCTACTGGTGTTGCTAGTTGTGACTGCTGATGACAGATGCCGTAGCAATCAATTCATGGAGTGAGTTGTATGTTTTGCGATACTCTGTCTCTGACAAGCAAGCAGAGGTGACATAGGCGCGAACACAGGAAGCTTGCAGCCCCTCGCTGCCTGCAGACACCGAACAGCCACACTAGGAGGGCGGCCTAAGTCGTCGGCGAAATGTGCTCATTCGCTTGTGTGCGACGTCAAGCTCTAAATAAGGCTGTCACTAGCGTGAGCGTTGCGTGAGCGTCGTGTAAAGTCGTCTGCGTGGGTGAGTGCCATGTTTGGGGAGCGTTTCGTAGTTTGCGCAGTGCAATGGAGACGCGGAAAGTTGTTGTGGCCCAGTCTTTTGCAGTTGGACGACAAGAGTGGTACACAGTAGTAAAGTGCGAGGCAGCGCCTCCAGAATTTTTAACACACCAACATGCGCACACTGCCATGCAAGTGGAATAATTCACAGCCAGAAAATGTGTCAAGGCAGATACGAGCCAACGATTAGCAGCCACAATTGGCAAGCGTGCTGTAATGCGCACGAAGCACCCTCCTCCCACCACTACACTTAATTTAGAAACAGTACAAGTGTTCCCATAAGATTCTCAAACCTATGTCGCAAAGATCAGCCTTGCGCCGAATTCACAAAAATCCCACTGCACATTCCAATTCTTGACGTGCAGTCGGCTGCTACTGGTGTTGCTAGTTGTGACTGCTGATGACAGATGCCGTAGCAATCAATTCATGGAGTGAGTTGTATGTTTTGCGATACTCTGTCTCTGACAAGCAAGCAGAGGTGACATAGGCGCGAACACAGGAAGCTTGCAGCCCCTCGCTGCCTGCAGACACCGAACAGCCACACTAGGAGGGCGGCCTAAGTCGTCGGCGAAATGTGCTCATTCGCTTGTGTGCGACGTCAAGCTCTAAATAAGGCTGTCACTAGCGTGAGCGTTGCGTGAGCGTCGTGTAAAGTCGGAAAAGTCGTCTGCGTGGGTGAGTGCCATGTTTGGGGAGCGTTTCGTAGTTTGCGCAGTGCAATGGAGACGCGGAAAGTTGTTGTGGCCCAGTCTTTTGCAGTTGGACGACAAGAGTGGTACACAGTAGTAAAGTGCGAGGCAGTGAGTTGGCATGAACAGTCGAGTGCACAATGGGTCTTCAGATGTGCTTGTTACCTCAGGTGCTGTGTGATTGTCGACATGGAGTGAAAACGGAGCAACTTGTGACTGTCCCTTCAATTTAAGACGTTAAAAACGGACGGAATTTGCAGTCGTAATACCAGAGCATCGAAACTACTTGGCACTCTTGCGTATGTGAACGTGTCCGCGCCTTTGTACTCTGGTCCCTTCACCCCTGCAAACCAACCAACCATCGCGTCCGTGCACATGAGAGTAGCAAAGAACGGAGAACAGCGCAGCTTGCTTGTGCTTGGGGGCGTAGCTCAGTTGGTAGAGCGTTCGCTTTGCATGTGATAGGTCCCGGGTTCAAGCCCCGGCGCCTCCATGTTTTGTGGTCAGTGCGTGGTAAGTGTTGGTCGCGGCGAGCCTAAAGACACGCAAGATGTTGCAAAGCCAGCGTCACAGACTCGTATACCGACGTAAGGAGAGCAAGACGTAAATGTGAGGACCGGCTGTTGTCGAGGTGTCATCGAGTGCAAATCTGCCTTAGGTATAACGGCCTAACCTCAATGAAGTCTAGAGAGTGGACAACACGTTCGTCTACCTCAGAGCGTTGGCCGAACGCTATTTTCGACGTCGTGCGTGCCACTTTGATTTTGGCCAACTACGATTCGATACAGAATGCAGGAAACCTGAAAGACACCCTCACGGACACATTGAGAGTAGTGTTTGTCAGCGGAATAATGGGAGTGCAAGGGTCTGTGTCATTGATGTGGCTGTATGTAGCGCAGTTCGTCAGCAGGGGGCGTAGCTCAGATGGTAGAGCGCTCGCTTAGCATGCGAGAGGTACTGGGATCGATACCCAGCGCCTCCAGAATTTTTAACACACCAACATGCGCACACTGCCATGCAAGTGGAATAATTCACAGCCAGAAAATGTGTCAAGGCAGATACGAGCCAACGATTAGCAGCCACAATTGGCAAGCGTGCTGTAATGCGCACGAAGCACCCTCCTCCCACCACTACACTTAATTTAGAAACAGTACAAGTGTTCCCATAAGATTCTCAAACCTATGTCGCAAAGATCAGCCTTGCGCCGAATTCACAAAAATCCCACTGCACATTCCAATTCTTGACGTGCAGTCGGCTGCTACTGGTGTTGCTAGTTGTGACTGCTGATGACAGATGCCGTAGCAATCAATTCATGGAGTGAGTTGTATGTTTTGCGATACTCTGTCTCTGACAAGCAAGCAGAGGTGACATAGGCGCGAACACAGGAAGCTTGCAGCCCCTCGCTGCCTGCAGACACCGAACAGCCACACTAGGAGGGCGGCCTAAGTCGTCGGCGAAATGTGCTCATTCGCTTGTGTGCGACGTCAAGCTCTAAATAAGGCTGTCACTAGCGTGAGCGTTGCGTGAGCGTCGTGTAAAGTCGTCTGCGTGGGTGAGTGCCATGTTTGGGGAGCGTTTCGTAGTTTGCGCAGTGCAATGGAGACGCGGAAAGTTGTTGTGGCCCAGTCTTTTGCAGTTGGACGACAAGAGTGGTACACAGTAGTAAAGTGCGAGGCAGCGCCTCCAGAATTTTTAACACACCAACATGCGCACACTGCCATGCAAGTGGAATAATTCACAGCCAGAAAATGTGTCAAGGCAGATACGAGCCAACGATTAGCAGCCACAATTGGCAAGCGTGCTGTAATGCGCACGAAGCACCCTCCTCCCACCACTACACTTAATTTAGAAACAGTACAAGTGTTCCCATAAGATTCTCAAACCTATGTCGCAAAGATCAGCCTTGCGCCGAATTCACAAAAATCCCACTGCAGATTCCAATTCTTGACGTGCAGTCGGCTGCTACTGGTGTTGCTAGTTGTGACTGCTGATGACAGATGCCGTAGCAATCAATTCATGGAGTGAGTTGTATGTTTTGCGATACTCTGTCTCTGACAAGCAAGCAGAGGTGACATAGGCGCGAACACAGGAAGCTTGCAGCCCCTCGCTGCCTGCAGACACCGAACAGCCACACTAGGAGGGCGGCCTAAGTCGTCGGCGAAATGTGCTCATTCGCTTGTGTGCGACGTCAAGCTCTAAATAAGGCTGTCACTAGCGTGAGCGTTGCGTGAGCGTCGTGTAAAGTCGTCTGCGTGGGTGAGTGCCATGTTTGGGGAGCGTTTCGTAGTTTGCGCAGTGCAATGGAGACGCGGAAAGTTGTTGTGGCCCAGTCTTTTGCAGTTGGACGACAAGAGTGGTACACAGTAGTAAAGTGCGAGGCAGCGCCTCCAGAATTTTTAACACACCAACATGCGCACACTGCCATGCAAGTGGAATAATTCACAGCCAGAAAATGTGTCAAGGCAGATACGAGCCAACGATTAGCAGCCACAATTGGCAAGCGTGCTGTAATGCGCACGAAGCACCCTCCTCCCACCACTACACTTAATTTAGAAACAGTACAAGTGTTCCCATAAGATTCTCAAACCTATGTCGCAAAGATCAGCCTTGCGCCGAATTCACAAAAATCCCACTGCACATTCCAATTCTTGACGTGCAGTCGGCTGCTACTGGTGTTGCTAGTTGTGACTGCTGATGACAGATGCCGTAGCAATCAATTCATGGAGTGAGTTGTATGTTTTGCGATACTCTGTCTCTGACAAGCAAGCAGAGGTGACATAGGCGCGAACACAGGAAGCTTGCAGCCCCTCGCTGCCTGCAGACACCGAACAGCCACACTAGGAGGGCGGCCTAAGTCGTCGGCGAAATGTGCTCATTCGCTTGTGTGCGACGTCAAGCTCTAAATAAGGCTGTCACTAGCGTGAGCGTTGCGTGAGCGTCGTGTAAAGTCGGAAAAGTCGTCTGCGTGGGTGAGTGCCATGTTTGGGGAGCGTTTCGTAGTTTGCGCAGTGCAATGGAGACGCGGAAAGTTGTTGTGGCCCAGTCTTTTGCAGTTGGACGACAAGAGTGGTACACAGTAGTAAAGTGCGAGGCAGTGAGTTGGCATGAACAGTCGAGTGCACAATGGGTCTTCAGATGTGCTTGTTACCTCAGGTGCTGTGTGATTGTCGACATGGAGTGAAAACGGAGCAACTTGTGACTGTCCCTTCAATTTAAGACGTTAAAAACGGACGGAATTTGCAGTCGTAATACCAGAGCATCGAAACTACTTGGAACTCTTGCGTATGTGAACGTGTCCGCGCCTTTGTACTCTGGTCCCTTCACCCCTGCAAACCAACCAACCATCGCGTCCGTGCACATAAGAGTAGCAAAGAACGGAGAACAGCGCAGCTTGCTTGTGCTTGGGGGCGTAGCTCAGTTGGTAGAGCGTTCGCTTTGCATGTGATAGGTCCCGGGTTCAAGCCCCGGCGCCTCCATGTTTTGTGGTCAGTGCGTGGTAAGTGTTGGTCGCGGCGAGCCTAAAGACACGCAAGATGTTGCAAAGCCAGCGTCACAGACTCGTATACCGACGTAAGGAGAGCAAGACGTAAATGTGAGGACCGGCTGTTGTCGAGGTGTCATCGAGTGCAAATCTGCCTTAGGTATAACGGCCTAACCTCAATGAAGTCTAGAGAGTGGACAACACGTTCGTCTACCTCAGAGCGTTGGCCGAACGCTATTTTCGACGTCGTGCGTGCCACTTTGATTTTGGCCAACTACGATTCGATACAGAATGCAGGAAACCTGAAAGACACCCTCACGGACACATTGAGAGTAGTGTTTGTCAGCGGAATAATGGGAGTGCAAGGGTCTGTGTCATTGATGTGGCTGTATGTAGCGCAGTTCGTCAGCAGGGGGCGTAGCTCAGATGGTAGAGCGCTCGCTTAGCATGCGAGAGGTACTGGGATCGATACCCAGCGCCTCCAGAATTTTTAACACACCAACATGCGCACACTGCCATGCAAGTGGAATAATTCACAGCCAGAAAATGTGTCAAGGCAGATACGAGCCAACGATTAGCAGCCACAATTGGCAAGCGTGCTGTAATGCGCACGAAGCACCCTCCTCCCACCACTACACTTAATTTAGAAACAGTACAAGTGTTCCCATAAGATTCTCAAACCTATGTCGCAAAGATCAGCCTTGCGCCGAATTCACAAAAATCCCACTGCACATTCCAATTCTTGACGTGCAGTCGGCTGCTACTGGTGTTGCTAGTTGTGACTGCTGATGACAGATG
This sequence comes from Schistocerca americana, assembly GCF_021461395.2. Classification (NCBI taxonomy): domain Eukaryota; kingdom Metazoa; phylum Arthropoda; class Insecta; order Orthoptera; family Acrididae; genus Schistocerca; species Schistocerca americana. The sequence goes on from NW_025725958.1 coordinate 217,086, forward strand.
CCGTAGCAATCAATTCATGGAGTGAGTTGTATGTTTTGCGATACTCTGTCTCTGACAAGCAAGCAGAGGTGACATAGGCGCGAACACAGGAAGCTTGCAGCCCCTCGCTGCCTGCAGACACCGAACAGCCACACTAGGAGGGCGGCCTAAGTCGTCGGCGAAATGTGCTCATTCGCTTGTGTGCGACGTCAAGCTCTAAATAAGGCTGTCACTAGCGTGAGCGTTGCGTGAGCGTCGTGTAAAGTCGGAAAAATCGTCTGCGTGGGTGAGTGCCATGTTTGGGGAGCGTTTCGTAGTTTGCGCAGTGCAATGGAGACGCGGAAAGTTGTTGTGGCCCAGTCTTTTGCAGTTGGACGACAAGAGTGGTACACAGTAGTAAAGTGCGAGGCAGCGCCTCCAGAATTTTTAACACACCAACATGCGCACACTGCCATGCAAGTGGAATAATTCACAGCCAGAAAATGTGTCAAGGCAGATACGAGCCAACGATTAGCAGCCACAATTGGCAAGCGTGCTGTAATGCGCACGAAGCACCCTCCTCCCACCACTACACTTAATTTAGAAACAGTACAAGTGTTCCCATAAGATTCTCAAACCTATGTCGCAAAGATCAGCCTTGCGCCGAATTCACAAAAATCCCACTGCACATTCCAATTCTTGACGTGCAGTCGGCTGCTACTGGTGTTGCTAGTTGTGACTGCTGATGACAGATGCCGTAGCAATCAATTCATGGAGTGAGTTGTATGTTTTGCGATACTCTGTCTCTGACAAGCAAGCAGAGGTGACATAGGCGCGAACACAGGAAGCTTGCAGCCCCTCGCTGCCTGCAGACACCGAACAGCCACACTAGGAGGGCGGCCTAAGTCGTCGGCGAAATGTGCTCATTCGCTTGTGTGCGACGTCAAGCTCTAAATAAGGCTGTCACTAGCGTGAGCGTCGTGTAAAGTCGGAAAAGTCGTCTGCGTGGGTGAGTGCCATGTTTGGGGAGCGTTTCGTAGTTTGCGCAGTGCAATGGAGACGCGGAAAGTTGTTGTGGCCCAGTCTTTTGCAGTTGGACGACAAGAGTGGTACACAGTAGTAAAGTGCGAGGCAGCGCCTCCAGAATTTTTAACACACCAACATGCGCACACTGCCATGCAAGTGGAATAATTCACAGCCAGAAAATGTGTCAAGGCAGATACGAGCCAACGATTAGCAGCCACAATTGGCAAGCGTGCTGTAATGCGCACGAAGCACCCTCCTCCCACCACTACACTTAATTTAGAAACAGTACAAGTGTTCCCATAAGATTCTCAAACCTATGTCGCAAAGATCAGCCTTGCGCCGAATTCACAAAAATCCCACTGCACATTCCAATTCTTGACGTGCAGTCGGCTGCTACTGGTGTTGCTAGTTGTGACTGCTGATGACAGATGCCGTAGCAATCAATTCATGGAGTGAGTTGTATGTTTTGCGATACTCTGTCTCTGACAAGCAAGCAGAGGTGACATAGGCGCGAACACAGGAAGCTTGCAGCCCCTCGCTGCCTGCAGACACCGAACAGCCACACTAGGAGGGCGGCCTAAGTCGTCGGCGAAATGTGCTCATTCGCTTGTGTGCGACGTCAAGCTCTAAATAAGGCTGTCACTAGCGTGAGCGTCGTGTAAAGTCGGAAAAGTCGTCTGCGTGGGTGAGTGCCATGTTTGGGGAGCGTTTCGTAGTTTGCGCAGTGCAATGGAGACGCGGAAAGTTGTTGTGGCCCAGTCTTTTGCAGTTGGACGACAAGAGTGGTACACAGTAGTAAAGTGCGAGGCAGTGAGTTGGCATGAACAGTCGAGTGCACAATGGGTCTTCAGATGTGCTTGTTACCTCAGGTGCTGTGTGATTGTCGACATGGAGTGAAAACGGAGCAACTTGTGACTGTCCCTTCAATTTAAGACGTTAAAAACGGACGGAATTTGCAGTCGTAATACCAGAGCATCGAAACTACTTGGAACTCTTGCGTATGTGAACGTGTCCGCGCCTTTGTACTCTGGTCCCTTCACCCCTGCAAACCAACCAACCATCGCGTCCGTGCACATGAGAGTAGCAAAGAACGGAGAACAGCGCAGCTTGCTTGTGCTTGGGGGCGTAGCTCAGTTGGTAGAGCGTTCGCTTTGCATGTGATAGGTCCCGGGTTCAAGCCCCGGCGCCTCCATGTTTTGTGGTCAGTGCGTGGTAAGTGTTGGTCGCGGCGAGCCTAAAGACACGCAAGATGTTGCAAAGCCAGCGTCACAGACTCGTATACCGACGTAAGGAGAGCAAGACGTAAATGTGAGGACCGGCTGTTGTCGAGGTGTCATCGAGTGCAAATCTGCCTTAGGTATAACGGCCTAACCTCAATGAAGTCTAGAGAGTGGACAACACGTTCGTCTACCTCAGAGCGTTGGCCGAACGCTATTTTCGACGTCGTGCGTGCCACTTTGATTTTGGCCAACTACGATTCGATACAGAATGCAGGAAACCTGAAAGACACCCTCACGGACACATTGAGAGTAGTGTTTGTCAGCGGAATAATGGGAGTGCAAGGGTCTGTGTCATTGATGTGGCTGTATGTAGCGCAGTTCGTCAGCAGGGGGCGTAGCTCAGATGGTAGAGCGCTCGCTTAGCATGCGAGAGGTACTGGGATCGATACCCAGCGCCTCCAGAATTTTTAACACACCAACATGCGCACACTGCCATGCAAGTGGAATAATTCACAGCCAGAAAATGTGTCAAGGCAGATACGAGCCAACGATTAGCAGCCACAATTGGCAAGCGTGCTGTAATGCGCACGAAGCACCCTCCTCCCACCACTACACTTAATTTAGAAACAGTACAAGTGTTCCCATAAGATTCTCAAACCTATGTCGCAAAGATCAGCCTTGCGCCGAATTCACAAAAATCCCACTGCACATTCCAATTCTTGACGTGCAGTCGGCTGCTACTGGTGTTGCTAGTTGTGACTGCTGATGACAGATGCCGTAGCAATCAATTCATGGAGTGAGTTGTATGTTTTGCGATACTCTGTCTCTGACAAGCAAGCAGAGGTGACATAGGCGCGAACACAGGAAGCTTGCAGCCCCTCGCTGCCTGCAGACACCGAACAGCCACACTAGGAGGGCGGCCTAAGTCGTCGGCGAAATGTGCTCATTCGCTTGTGTGCGACGTCAAGCTCTAAATAAGGCTGTCACTAGCGTGAGCGTTGCGTGAGCGTCGTGTAAAGTCGGAAAAATCGTCTGCGTGGGTGAGTGCCATGTTTGGGGAGCGTTTCGTAGTTTGCGCAGTGCAATGGAGACGCGGAAAGTTGTTGTGGCCCAGTCTTTTGCAGTTGGACGACAAGAGTGGTACACAGTAGTAAAGTGCGAGGCAGCGCCTCCAGAATTTTTAACACACCAACATGCGCACACTGCCATGCAAGTGGAATAATTCACAGCCAGAAAATGTGTCAAGGCAGATACGAGCCAACGATTAGCAGCCACAATTGGCAAGCGTGCTGTAATGCGCACGAAGCACCCTCCTCCCACCACTACACTTAATTTAGAAACAGTACAAGTGTTCCCATAAGATTCTCAAACCTATGTCGCAAAGATCAGCCTTGCGCCGAATTCACAAAAATCCCACTGCACATTCCAATTCTTGACGTGCAGTCGGCTGCTACTGGTGTTGCTAGTTGTGACTGCTGATGACAGATGCCGTAGCAATCAATTCATGGAGTGAGTTGTATGTTTTGCGATACTCTGTCTCTGACAAGCAAGCAGAGGTGACATAGGCGCGAACACAGGAAGCTTGCAGCCCCTCGCTGCCTGCAGACACCGAACAGCCACACTAGGAGGGCGGCCTAAGTCGTCGGCGAAATGTGCTCATTCGCTTGTGTGCGACGTCAAGCTCTAAATAAGGCTGTCACTAGCGTGAGCGTCGTGTAAAGTCGGAAAAGTCGTCTGCGTGGGTGAGTGCCATGTTTGGGGAGCGTTTCGTAGTTTGCGCAGTGCAATGGAGACGCGGAAAGTTGTTGTGGCCCAGTCTTTTGCAGTTGGACGACAAGAGTGGTACACAGTAGTAAAGTGCGAGGCAGCGCCTCCAGAATTTTTAACACACCAACATGCGCACACTGCCATGCAAGTGGAATAATTCACAGCCAGAAAATGTGTCAAGGCAGATACGAGCCAACGATTAGCAGCCACAATTGGCAAGCGTGCTGTAATGCGCACGAAGCACCCTCCTCCCACCACTACACTTAATTTAGAAACAGTACAAGTGTTCCCATAAGATTCTCAAACCTATGTCGCAAAGATCAGCCTTGCGCCGAATTCACAAAAATCCCACTGCACATTCCAATTCTTGACGTGCAGTCGGCTGCTACTGGTGTTGCTAGTTGTGACTGCTGATGACAGATGCCGTAGCAATCAATTCATGGAGTGAGTTGTATGTTTTGCGATACTCTGTCTCTGACAAGCAAGCAGAGGTGACATAGGCGCGAACACAGGAAGCTTGCAGCCCCTCGCTGCCTGCAGACACCGAACAGCCACACTAGGAGGGCGGCCTAAGTCGTCGGCGAAATGTGCTCATTCGCTTGTGTGCGACGTCAAGCTCTAAATAAGGCTGTCACTAGCGTGAGCGTTGCGTGAGCGTCGTGTAAAGTCGGAAAAGTCGTCTGCGTGGGTGAGTGCCATGTTTGGGGAGCGTTTCGTAGTTTGCGCAGTGCAATGGAGACGCGGAAAGTTGTTGTGGCCCAGTCTTTTGCAGTTGGACGACAAGAGTGGTACACAGTAGTAAAGTGCGAGGCAGCGCCTCCAGAATTTTTAACACACCAACATGCGCACACTGCCATGCAAGTGGAATAATTCACAGCCAGAAAATGTGTCAAGGCAGATACGAGCCAACGATTAGCAGCCACAATTGGCAAGCGTGCTGTAATGCGCACGAAGCACCCTCCTCCCACCACTACACTTAATTTAGAAACAGTACAAGTGTTCCCATAAGATTCTCAAACCTATGTCGCAAAGATCAGCCTTGCGCCGAATTCACAAAAATCCCACTGCACATTCCAATTCTTGACGTGCAGTCGGCTGCTACTGGTGTTGCTAGTTGTGACTGCTGATGACAGATGCCGTAGCAATCAATTCATGGAGTGAGTTGTATGTTTTGCGATACTCTGTCTCTGACAAGCAAGCAGAGGTGACATAGGCGCGAACACAGGAAGCTTGCAGCCCCTCGCTGCCTGCAGACACCGAACAGCCACACTAGGAGGGCGGCCTAAGTCGTCGGCGAAATGTGCTCATTCGCTTGTGTGCGACGTCAAGCTCTAAATAAGGCTGTCACTAGCGTGAGCGTTGCGTGAGCGTCGTGTAAAGTCGGAATAGTCGTCTGCGTGGGTGAGTGCCATGTTTGGGGAGCGTTTCGTAGTTTGCGCAGTGCAATGGAGACGCGGAAAGTTGTTGTGGCCCAGTCTTTTGCAGTTGGACGACAAGAGTGGTACACAGTAGTAAAGTGCGAGGCAGCGCCTCCAGAATTTTTAACACACCAACATGCGCACACTGCCATGCAAGTGGAATAATTCACAGCCAGAAAATGTGTCAAGGCAGATACGAGCCAACGATTAGCAGCCACAATTGGCAAGCGTGCTGTAATGCGCACGAAGCACCCTCCTCCCACCACTACACTTAATTTAGAAACAGTACAAGTGTTCCCATAAGATTCTCAAACCTATGTCGCAAAGATCAGCCTTGCGCCGAATTCACAAAAATCCCACTGCACATTCCAATTCTTGACGTGCAGTCGGCTGCTACTGGTGTTGCTAGTTGTGACTGCTGATGACAGATGCCGTAGCAATCAATTCATGGAGTGAGTTGTATGTTTTGCGATACTCTGTCTCTGACAAGCAAGCAGAGGTGACATAGGCGCGAACACAGGAAGCTTGCAGCCCCTCGCTGCCTGCAGACACCGAACAGCCACACTAGGAGGGCGGCCTAAGTCGTCGGCGAAATGTGCTCATTCGCTTGTGTGCGACGTCAAGCTCTAAATAAGGCTGTCACTAGCGTGAGCGTTGCGTGAGCGTCGTGTAAAGTCGGAAAAGTCGTCTGCGTGGGTGAGTGCCATGTTTGGGGAGCGTTTCGTAGTTTGCGCAGTGCAATGGAGACGCGGAAAGTTGTTGTGGCCCAGTCTTTTGCAGTTGGACGACAAGAGTGGTACACAGTAGTAAAGTGCGAGGCAGTGAGTTGGCATGAACAGTCGAGTGCACAATGGGTCTTCAGATGTGCTTGTTACCTCAGGTGCTGTGTGATTGTCGACATGGAGTGAAAACGGAGCAACTTGTGACTGTCCCTTCAATTTAAGACGTTAAAAACGGACGGAATTTGCAGTCGTAATACCAGAGCATCGAAACTACTTGGAACTCTTGCGTATGTGAACGTGTCCGCGCCTTTGTACTCTGGTCCCTTCACCCCTGCAAACCAACCAACCATCGCGTCCGTGCACATGAGAGTAGCAAAGAACGGAGAACAGCGCAGCTTGCTTGTGCTTGGGGGCGTAGCTCAGTTGGTAGAGCGTTCGCTTTGCATGTGATAGGTCCCGGGTTCAAGCCCCGGCGCCTCCATGTTTTGTGGTCAGTGCGTGGTAAGTGTTGGTCGCGGCGAGCCTAAAGACACGCAAGATGTTGCAAAGCCAGCGTCACAGACTCGTATACCGACGTAAGGAGAGCAAGACGTAAATGTGAGGACCGGCTGTTATCGAGGTGTCATCGAGTGCAAATCTGCCTTAGGTATAACGGCCTAACCTCAATGAAGTCTAGAGAGTGGACAACACGTTCGTCTACCTCAGAGCGTTGGCCGAACGCTATTTTCGACGTCGTGCGTGCCACTTTGATTTTGGCCAACTACGATTCGATACAGAATGCAGGAAACCTGAAAGACACCCTCACGGACACATTGAGAGTAGTGTTTGTCAGCGGAATAATGGGAGTGCAAGGGTCTGTGTCATTGATATGGCTGTATGTAGCGCAGTTCGTCAGCAGGGGGCGTAGCTCAGATGGTAGAGCGCTCGCTTAGCATGCGAGAGGTACTGGGATCGATACCCAGCGCCTCCAGAATTTTTAACACACCAACATGCGCACACTGCCATGCAAGTGGAATAATTCACAGCCAGAAAATGTGTCAAGGCAGATACGAGCCAACGATTAGCAGCCACAATTGGCAAGCGTGCTGTAATGCGCACGAAGCACCCTCCTCCCACCACTACACTTAATTTAGAAACAGTACAAGTGTTCCCATAAGATTCTCAAACCTATGTCGCAAAGATCAGCCTTGCGCCGAATTCACAAAAATCCCACTGCACATTCCAATTCTTGACGTGCAGTCGGCTGCTACTGGTGTTGCTAGTTGTGACTGCTGATGACAGATGCCGTAGCAATCAATTCATGGAGTGAGTTGTATGTTTTGCGATACTCTGTCTCTGACAAACAAGCAGAGGTGACATAGGCGCGAACACAGGAAGCTTGCAGCCCCTCGCTGCCTGCAGACACCGAACAGCCACACTAGGAGGGCGGCCTAAGTCGTCGGCGAAATGTGCTCATTCGCTTGTGTGCGACGTCAAGCTCTAAATAAGGCTGTCACTAGCGTGAGCGTTGCGTGAGCGTCGTGTAAAGTCGGAAAAATCGTCTGCGTGGGTGAGTGCCATGTTTGGGGAGCGTTTCGTAGTTTGCGCAGTGCAATGGAGACGCGGAAAGTTGTTGTGGCCCAGTCTTTTGCAGTTGGACGACAAGAGTGGTACACAGTAGTAAAGTGCGAGGCAGCGCCTCCAGAATTTCTAACACACCAACATGCGCACACTGCCATGCAAGTGGAATAATTCACAGCCAGAAAATGTGTCAAGGCAGATACGAGCCAACGATTAGCAGCCACAATTGGCAAGCGTGCTGTAATGCGCACGAAGCACCCTCCTCCCACCACTACACTTAATTTAGAAACAGTACAAGTGTTCCCATAAGATTCTCAAACCTATGTCGCAAAGATCAGCCTTGCGCCGAATTCACAAAAATCCCACTGCACATTCCAATTCTTGACGTGCAGTCGGCTGCTACTGGTGTTGCTAGTTGTGACTGCTGATGACAGATGCCGTAGCAATCAATTCATGGAGTGAGTTGTATGTTTTGCGATACTCTGTCTCTGACAAGCAAGCAGAGGTGACATAGGCGCGAACACAGGAAGCTTGCAGCCCCTCGCTGCCTGCAGACACCGAACAGCCACACTAGGAGGGCGGCCTAAGTCGTCGGCGAAATGTGCTCATTCGCTTGTGTGCGACGTCAAGCTCTAAATAAGGCTGTCACTAGCGTGAGCGTTGCGTGAGCGTCGTGTAAAGTCGGAAAAGTCGTCTGCGTGGGTGAGTGCCATGTTTGGGGAGCGTTTCGTAGTTTGCGCAGTGCAATGGAGACGCGGAAAGTTGTTGTGGCCCAGTCTTTTGCAGTTGGACGACAAGAGTGGTACACAGTAGTAAAGTGCGAGGCAGCGCCTCCAGAATTTTTAACACACCAACATGCGCACACTGCCATGCAAGTGGAATAATTCACAGCCAGAAAATGTGTCAAGGCAGATACGAGCCAACGATTAGCAGCCACAATTGGCAAGCGTGCTGTAATGCGCACGAAGCACCCTCCTCCCACCACTACACTTAATTTAGAAACAGTACAAGTGTTCCCATAAGATTCTCAAACCTATGTCGCAAAGATCAGCCTTGCGCCGAATTCACAAAAATCCCACTGCACATTCCAATTCTTGACGTGCAGTCGGCTGCTACTGGTGTTGCTAGTTGTGACTGCTGATGACAGATGCCGTAGCAATCAATTCATGGAGTGAGTTGTATGTTTTGCGATACTCTGTCTCTGACAAGCAAGCAGAGGTGACATAGGCGCGAACACAGGAAGCTTGCAGCCCCTCGCTGCCTGCAGACACCGAACAGCCACACTAGGAGGGCGGCCTAAGTCGTCGGCGAAATGTGCTCATTCGCTTGTGTGCGACGTCAAGCTCTAAATAAGGCTGTCACTAGCGTGAGCGTTGCGTGAGCGTCGTGTAAAGTCGGAAAAGTCGTCTGCGTGGGTGAGTGCCATGTTTGGGGAGCGTTTCGTAGTTTGCGCAGTGCAATGGAGACGCGGAAAGTTGTTGTGGCCCAGTCTTTTGCAGTTGGACGACAAGAGTGGTACACAGTAGTAAAGTGCGAGGCAGTGAGTTGGCATGAACAGTCGAGTGCACAATGGGTCTTCAGATGTGCTTGTTACCTCAGGTGCTGTGTGATTGTCGACATGGAGTGAAAACGGAGCAACTTGTGACTGTCCCTTCAATTTAAGACGTTAAAAACGGACGGAATTTGCAGTCGTAATACCAGAGCATCGAAACTACTTGGAACTCTTGCGTATGTGAACGTGTCCGCGCCTTTGTACTCTGGTCCCTTCACCCCTGCAAACCAACCAACCATCGCGTCCGTGCACATGAGAGTAGCAAAGAACGGAGAACAGCGCAGCTTGGTTGTGCTTGGGGGCGTAGCTCAGTTGGTAGAGCGTTCGCTTTGCATGTGATAGGTCCCGGGTTCAAGCCCCGGCGCCTCCATGTTTTGTGGTCAGTGCGTGGTAAGTGTTGGTCGCGGCGAGCCTAAAGACACGCAAGATGTTGCAAAGCCAGCGTCACAGACTCGTATACCGACGTAAGGAGAGCAAGACGTAAATGTGAGGACCGGCTGTTGTCGAGGTGTCATCGAGTGCAAATCTGCCTTAGGTATAACGGCCTAACCTCAATGAAGTCTAGAGAGTGGACAACACGTTCGTCTACCTCAGAGCGTTGGCCGAACGCTATTTTCGACGTCGTGCGTGCCACTTTGATTTTGGCCAACTACGATTCGATACAGAATGCAGGAAACCTGAAAGACACCCTCACGGACACATTGAGAGTAGTGTTTGTCAGCGGAATAATGGGAGTGCAAGGGTCTGTGTCATTGATATGGCTGTATGTAGCGCAGTTCGTCAGCAGGGGGCGTAGCTCAGATGGTAGAGCGCTCGCTTAGCATGCGAGAGGTACTGGGATCGATACCCAGCGCCTCCAGAATTTTTAACACACCAACATGCGCACACTGCCATGCAAGTGGAATAATTCACAGCCAGAAAATGTGTCAAGGCAGATACGAGCCAACGATTAGCAGCCACAATTGGCAAGCGTGCTGTAATGCGCACGAAGCACCCTCCTCCCACCACTACACTTAATTTAGAAACAGTACAAGTGTTCCCATAAGATTCTCAAACCTATGTCGCAAAGATCAGCCTTGCGCCGAATTCACAAAAATCCCACTGCACATTCCAATTCTTGACGTGCAGTCGGCTGCTACTGGTGTTGCTAGTTGTGACTGCTGATGACAGATGCCGTAGCAATCAATTCATGGAGTGAGTTGTATGTTTTGCGATACTCTGTCTCTGACAAGCAAGCAGAGGTGACATAGGCGCGAACACAGGAAGCTTGCAGCCCCTCGCTGCCTGCAGACACCGAACAGCCACACTAGGAGGGCGGCCTAAGTCGTCGGCGAAATGTGCTCATTCGCTTGTGTGCGACGTCAAGCTCTAAATAAGGCTGTCACTAGCGTGAGCGTTGCGTGAGCGTCGTGTAAAGTCGGAAAAATCGTCTGCGTGGGTGAGTGCCATGTTTGGGGAGCGTTTCGTAGTTTGCGCAGTGCAATGGAGACGCGGAAAGTTGTTGTGGCCCAGTCTTTTGCAGTTGGACGACAAGAGTGGTACACAGTAGTAAAGTGCGAGGCAGCGCCTCCAGAATTTTTAACACACCAACATGCGCACACTGCCATGCAAGTGGAATAATTCACAGCCAGAAAATGTGTCAAGGCAGATACGAGCCAACGATTAGCAGCCACAATTGGCAAGCGTGCTGTAATGCGCACGAAGCACCCTCCTCCCACCACTACACTTAATTTAGAAACAGTACAAGTGTTCCCATAAGATTCTCAAACCTATGTCGCAAAGATCAGCCTTGCGCCGAATTCACAAAAATCCCACTGCACATTCCAATTCTTGACGTGCAGTCGGCTGCTACTGGTGTTGCTAGTTGTGACTGCTGATGACAGATGCCGTAGCAATCAATTCATGGAGTGAGTTGTATGTTTTGCGATACTCTGTCTCTGACAAGCAAGCAGAGGTGACATAGGCGCGAACACAGGAAGCTTGCAGCCCCTCGCTGCCTGCAGACACCGAACAGCCACACTAGGAGGGCGGCCTAAGTCGTCGGCGAAATGTGCTCATTCGCTTGTGTGCGACGTCAAGCTCTAAATAAGGCTGTCACTAGCGTGAGCGTTGCGTGAGCGTCGTGTAAAGTCGGAAAAGTCGTCTGCGTGGGTGAGTGCCATGTTTGGGGAGCGTTTCGTAGTTTGCGCAGTGCAATGGAGACGCGGAAAGTTGTTGTGGCCCAGTCTTTTGCAGTTGGACGACAAGAGTGGTACACAGTAGTAAAGTGCGAGGCAGCGCCTCCAGAATTTTTAACACACCAACATGCGCACACTGCCATGCAAGTGGAATAATTCACAGCCAGAAAATGTGTCAAGGCAGATACGAGCCAACGATTAGCAGCCACAATTGGCAAGCGTGCTGTAATGCGCACGAAGCACCCTCCTCCCACCACTACACTTAATTTAGAAACAGTACAAGTGTTCCCATAAGATTCTCAAACCTATGTCGCAAAGATCAGCCTTGCGCCGAATTCACAAAAATCCCACTGCACATTCCAATTCTTGACGTGCAGTCGGCTGCTACTGGTGTTGCTAGTTGTGACTGCTGATGACAGATGCCGTAGCAATCAATTCATGGAGTGAGTTGTATGTTTTGCGATACTCTGTCTCTGACAAGCAAGCAGAGGTGACATAGGCGCGAACACAGGAAGCTTGCAGCCCCTCGCTGCCTGCAGACACCGAACAGCCACACTAGGAGGGCGGCCTAAGTCGTCGGCGAAATGTGCTCATTCGCTTGTGTGCGACGTCAAGCTCTAAATAAGGCTGTCACTAGCGTGAGCGTTGCGTGAGCGTCGTGTAAAGTCGGAAAAGTCGTCTGCGTGGGTGAGTGCCATGTTTGGGGAGCGTTTCGTAGTTTGCGCAGTGCAATGGAGACGCGGAAAGTTGTTGTGGCCCAGTCTTTTGCAGTTGGACGACAAGAGTGGTACACAGTAGTAAAGTGCGAGGCAGCGCCTCCAGAATTTTTAACACACCAACATGCGCACACTGCCATGCAAGTGGAATAATTCACAGCCAGAAAATGTGTCAAGGCAGATACGAGCCAACGATTAGCAGCCACAATTGGCAAGCGTGCTGTAATGCGCACGAAGCACCCTCCTCCCACCACTACACTTAATTTAGAAACAGTACAAGTGTTCCCATAAGATTCTCAAACCTATGTCGCAAAGATCAGCCTTGCGCCGAATTCACAAAAATCCCACTGCACATTCCAATTCTTGACGTGCAGTCGGCTGCTACTGGTGTTGCTAGTTGTGACTGCTGATGACAGATGCCGTAGCAATCAATTCATGGAGTGAGTTGTATGTTTTGCGATACTCTGTCTCTGACAAGCAAGCAGAGGTGACATAGGCGCGAACACAGGAAGCTTGCAGCCCCTCGCTGCCTGCAGACACCGAACAGCCACACTAGGAGGGCGGCCTAAGTCGTCGGCGAAATGTGCTCATTCGCTTGTGTGCGACGTCAAGCTCTAAATAAGGCTGTCACTAGCGTGAGCGTTGCGTGAGCGTCGTGTAAAGTCGGAAAAATCGTCTGCGTGGGTGAGTGCCATGTTTGGGGAGCGTTTCGTAGTTTGCGCAGTGCAATGGAGACGCGGAAAGTTGTTGTGGCCCAGTCTTTTGCAGTTGGACGACAAGAGTGGTACACAGTAGTAAAGTGCGAGGCAGCGCCTCCAGAATTTTTAACACACCAACATGCGCACACTGCCATGCAAGTGGAATAATTCACAGCCAGAAAATGTGTCAAGGCAGATACGAGCCAACGATTAGCAGCCACAATTGGCAAGCGTGCTGTAATGCGCACGAAGCACCCTCCTCCCACCACTACACTTAATTTAGAAACAGTACAAGTGTTCCCATAAGATTCTCAAACCTATGTCGCAAAGATCAGCCTTGCGCCGAATTCACAAAAATCCCACTGCACATTCCAATTCTTGACGTGCAGTCGGCTGCTACTGGTGTTGCTAGTTGTGACTGCTGATGACAGATGCCGTAGCAATCAATTCATGGAGTGAGTTGTATGTTTTGCGATACTCTGTCTCTGACAAGCAAGCAGAGGTGACATAGGCGCGAACACAGGAAGCTTGCAGCCCCTCGCTGCCTGCAGACACCGAACAGCCACACTAGGAGGGCGGCCTAAGTCGTCGGCGAAATGTGCTCATTCGCTTGTGTGCGACGTCAAGCTCTAAATAAGGCTGTCACTAGCGTGAGCGTTGCGTGAGCGTCGTGTAAAGTCGGAAAAGTCGTCTGCGTGGGTGAGTGCCATGTTTGGGGAGCGTTTCGTAGTTTGCGCAGTGCAATGGAGACGCGGAAAGTTGTTGTGGCCCAGTCTTTTGCAGTTGGACGACAAGAGTGGTACACAGTAGTAAAGTGCGAGGCAGCGCCTCCAGAATTTTTAACACACCAACATGCGCACACTGCCATGCAAGTGGAATAATTCACAGCCAGAAAATGTGTCAAGGCAGATACGAGCCAACGATTAGCAGCCACAATTGGCAAGCGTGCTGTAATGCGCACGAAGCACCCTCCTCCCACCACTACACTTAATTTAGAAACAGTACAAGTGTTCCCATAAGATTCTCAAACCTATGTCGCAAAGATCAGCCTTGCGCCGAATTCACAAAAATCCCACTGCACATTCCAATTCTTGACGTGCAGTCGGCTGCTACTGGTGTTGCTAGTTGTGACTGCTGATGACAGATGCCGTAGCAATCAATTCATGGAGTGAGTTGTATGTTTTGCGATACTCTGTCTCTGACAAGCAAGCAGAGGTGACATAGGCGCGAACACAGGAAGCTTGCAGCCCCTCGCTGCCTGCAGACACCGAACAGCCACACTAGGAGGGCGGCCTAAGTCGTCGGCGAAATGTGCTCATTCGCTTGTGTGCGACGTCAAGCTCTAAATAAGGCTGTCACTAGCGTGAGCGTTGCGTGAGCGTCGTGTAAAGTCGGAAAAGTCGTCTGCGTGGGTGAGTGCCATGTTTGGGGAGCGTTTCGTAGTTTGCGCAGTGCAATGGAGACGCGGAAAGTTGTTGTGGCCCAGTCTTTTGCAGTTGGACGACAAGAGTGGTACACAGTAGTAAAGTGCGAGGCAGTGAGTTGGCATGAACAGTCGAGTGCACAATGGGTCTTCAGATGTGCTTGTTACCTCAGGTGCTGTGTGATTGTCGACATGGAGTGAAAACGGAGCAACTTGTGACTGTCCCTTCAATTTAAGACGTTAAAAACGGACGGAATTTGCAGTCGTAATACCAGAGCATCGAAACTACTTGGAACTCTTGCGTATGTGAACGTGTCCGCGCCTTTGTACTCTGGTCCCTTCACCCCTGCAAACCAACCAACCATCGCGTCCGTGCACATGAGAGTAGCAAAGAACGGAGAACAGCGCAGCTTGGTTGTGCTTGGGGGCGTAGCTCAGTTGGTAGAGCGTTCGCTTTGCATGTGATAGGTCCCGGGTTCAAGCCCCGGCGCCTCCATGTTTTGTGGTCAGTGCGTGGTAAGTGTTGGTCGCGGCGAGCCTAAAGACACGCAAGATGTTGCAAAGCCAGCGTCACAGACTCGTATACCGACGTAAGGAGAGCAAGACGTAAATGTGAGGACCGGCTGTTGTCGAGGTGTCATCGAGTGCAAATCTGCCTTAGGTATAACGGCCTAACCTCAATGAAGTCTAGAGAGTGGACAACACGTTCGTCTACCTCAGAGCGTTGGCCGAACGCTATTTTCGACGTCGTGCGTGCCACTTTGATTTTGGCCAACTACGATTCGATACAGAATGCAGGAAACCTGAAAGACACCCTCACGGACACATTGAGAGTAGTGTTTGTCAGCGGAATAATGGGAGTGCAAGGGTCTGTGTCATTGATATGGCTGTATGTAGCGCAGTTCGTCAGCAGGGGGCGTAGCTCAGATGGTAGAGCGCTCGCTTAGCATGCGAGAGGTACTGGGATCGATACCCAGCGCCTCCAGAATTTTTAACACACCAACATGCGCACACTGCCATGCAAGTGGAATAATTCACAGCCAGAAAATGTGTCAAGGCAGATACGAGCCAACGATTAGCAGCCACAATTGGCAAGCGTGCTGTAATGCGCACGAAGCACCCTCCTCCCACCACTACACTTAATTTAGAAACAGTACAAGTGTTCCCATAAGATTCTCAAACCTATGTCGCAAAGATCAGCCTTGCGCCGAATTCACAAAAATCCCACTGCACATTCCAATTCTTGACGTGCAGTCGGCTGCTACTGGTGTTGCTAGTTGTGACTGCTGATGACAGATGCCGTAGCAATCAATTCATGGAGTGAGTTGTATGTTTTGCGATACTCTGTCTCTGACAAGCAAGCAGAGGTGACATAGGCGCGAACACAGGAAGCTTGCAGCCCCTCGCTGCCTGCAGACACCGAACAGCCACACTAGGAGGGCGGCCTAAGTCGTCGGCGAAATGTGCTCATTCGCTTGTGTGCGACGTCAAGCTCTAAATAAGGCTGTCACTAGCGTGAGCGTTGCGTGAGCGTCGTGTAAAGTCGGAAAAATCGTCTGCGTGGGTGAGTGCCATGTTTGGGGAGCGTTTCGTAGTTTGCGCAGTGCAATGGAGACGCGGAAAGTTGTTGTGGCCCAGTCTTTTGCAGTTGGACGACAAGAGTGGTACACAGTAGTAAAGTGCGAGGCAGCGCCTCCAGAATTTTTAACACACCAACATGCGCACACTGCCATGCAAGTGGAATAATTCACAGCCAGAAAATGTGTCAAGGCAGATACGAGCCAACGATTAGCAGCCACAATTGGCAAGCGTGCTGTAATGCGCACGAAGCACCCTCCTCCCACCACTACACTTAATTTAGAAACAGTACAAGTGTTCCCATAAGATTCTCAAACCTATGTCGCAAAGATCAGCCTTGCGCCGAATTCACAAAAATCCCACTGCACATTCCAATTCTTGACGTGCAGTCGGCTGCTACTGGTGTTGCTAGTTGTGACTGCTGATGACAGATGCCGTAGCAATCAATTCATGGAGTGAGTTGTATGTTTTGCGATACTCTGTCTCTGACAAGCAAGCAGAGGTGACATAGGCGCGAACACAGGAAGCTTGCAGCCCCTCGCTGCCTGCAGACACCGAACAGCCACACTAGGAGGGCGGCCTAAGTCGTCGGCGAAATGTGCTCATTCGCTTGTGTGCGACGTCAAGCTCTAAATAAGGCTGTCACTAGCGTGAGCGTTGCGTGAGCGTCGTGTAAAGTCGGAAAAGTCGTCTGCGTGGGTGAGTGCCATGTTTGGGGAGCGTTTCGTAGTTTGCGCAGTGCAATGGAGACGCGGAAAGTTGTTGTGGCCCAGTCTTTTGCAGTTGGACGACAAGAGTGGTACACAGTAGTAAAGTGCGAGGCAGCGCCTCCAGAATTTTTAACACACCAACATGCGCACACTGCCATGCAAGTGGAATAATTCACAGCCAGAAAATGTGTCAAGGCAGATACGAGCCAACGATTAGCAGCCACAATTGGCAAGCGTGCTGTAATGCGCACGAAGCACCCTCCTCCCACCACTACACTTAATTTAGAAACAGTACAAGTGTTCCCATAAGATTCTCAAACCTATGTCGCAAAGATCAGCCTTGCGCCGAATTCACAAAAATCCCACTGCACATTCCAATTCTTGACGTGCAGTCGGCTGCTACTGGTGTTGCTAGTTGTGACTGCTGATGACAGATGCCGTAGCAATCAATTCATGGAGTGAGTTGTATGTTTTGCGATACTCTGTCTCTGACAAGCAAGCAGAGGTGACATAGGCGCGAACACAGGAAGCTTGCAGCCCCTCGCTGCCTGCAGACACCGAACAGCCACACTAGGAGGGCGGCCTAAGTCGTCGGCGAAATGTGCTCATTCGCTTGTGTGCGACGTCAAGCTCTAAATAAGGCTGTCACTAGCGTGAGCGTTGCGTGAGCGTCGTGTAAAGTCGGAAAAGTCGTCTGCGTGGGTGAGTGCCATGTTTGGGGAGCGTTTCGTAGTTTGCGCAGTGCAATGGAGACGCGGAAAGTTGTTGTGGCCCAGTCTTTTGCAGTTGGACGACAAGAGTGGTACACAGTAGTAAAGTGCGAGGCAGCGCCTCCAGAATTTTTAACACACCAACATGCGCACACTGCCATGCAAGTGGAATAATTCACAGCCAGAAAATGTGTCAAGGCAGATACGAGCCAACGATTAGCAGCCACAATTGGCAAGCGTGCTGTAATGCGCACGAAGCACCCTCCTCCCACCACTACACTTAATTTAGAAACAGTACAAGTGTTCCCATAAGATTCTCAAACCTATGTCGCAAAGATCAGCCTTGCGCCGAATTCACAAAAATCCCACTGCACATTCCAATTCTTGACGTGCAGTCGGCTGCTACTGGTGTTGCTAGTTGTGACTGCTGATGACAGATGCCGTAGCAATCAATTCATGGAGTGAGTTGTATGTTTTGCGATACTCTGTCTCTGACAAGCAAGCAGAGGTGACATAGGCGCGAACACAGGAAGCTTGCAGCCCCTCGCTGCCTGCAGACACCGAACAGCCACACTAGGAGGGCGGCCTAAGTCGTCGGCGAAATGTGCTCATTCGCTTGTGTGCGACGTCAAGCTCTAAATAAGGCTGTCACTAGCGTGAGCGTTGCGTGAGCGTCGTGTAAAGTCGGAAAAATCGTCTGCGTGGGTGAGTGCCATGTTTGGGGAGCGTTTCGTAGTTTGCGCAGTGCAATGGAGACGCGGAAAGTTGTTGTGGCCCAGTCTTTTGCAGTTGGACGACAAGAGTGGTACACAGTAGTAAAGTGCGAGGCAGCGCCTCCAGAATTTTTAACACACCAACATGCGCACACTGCCATGCAAGTGGAATAATTCACAGCCAGAAAATGTGTCAAGGCAGATACGAGCCAACGATTAGCAGCCACAATTGGCAAGCGTGCTGTAATGCGCACGAAGCACCCTCCTCCCACCACTACACTTAATTTAGAAACAGTACAAGTGTTCCCATAAGATTCTCAAACCTATGTCGCAAAGATCAGCCTTGCGCCGAATTCACAAAAATCCCACTGCACATTCCAATTCTTGACGTGCAGTCGGCTGCTACTGGTGTTGCTAGTTGTGACTGCTGATGACAGATGCCGTAGCAATCAATTCATGGAGTGAGTTGTATGTTTTGCGATACTCTGTCTCTGACAAGCAAGCAGAGGTGACATAGGCGCGAACACAGGAAGCTTGCAGCCCCTCGCTGCCTGCAGACACCGAACAGCCACACTAGGAGGGCGGCCTAAGTCGTCGGCGAAATGTGCTCATTCGCTTGTGTGCGACGTCAAGCTCTAAATAAGGCTGTCACTAGCGTGAGCGTTGCGTGAGCGTCGTGTAAAGTCGGAAAAATCGTCTGCGTGGGTGAGTGCCATGTTTGGGGAGCGTTTCGTAGTTTGCGCAGTGCAATGGAGACGCGGAAAGTTGTTGTGGCCCAGTCTTTTGCAGTTGGACGACAAGAGTGGTACACAGTAGTAAAGTGCGAGGCAGCGCCTCCAGAATTTTTAACACACCAACATGCGCACACTGCCATGCAAGTGGAATAATTCACAGCCAGAAAATGTGTCAAGGCAGATACGAGCCAACGATTAGCAGCCACAATTGGCAAGCGTGCTGTAATGCGCACGAAGCACCCTCCTCCCACCACTACACTTAATTTAGAAACAGTACAAGTGTTCCCATAAGATTCTCAAACCTATGTCGCAAAGATCAGCCTTGCGCCGAATTCACAAAAATCCCACTGCACATTCCAATTCTTGACGTGCAGTCGGCTGCTACTGGTGTTGCTAGTTGTGACTGCTGATGACAGATGCCGTAGCAATCAATTCATGGAGTGAGTTGTATGTTTTGCGATACTCTGTCTCTGACAAGCAAGCAGAGGTGACATAGGCGCGAACACAGGAAGCTTGCAGCCCCTCGCTGCCTGCAGACACCGAACAGCCACACTAGGAGGGCGGCCTAAGTCGTCGGCGAAATGTGCTCATTCGCTTGTGTGCGACGTCAAGCTCTAAATAAGGCTGTCACTAGCGTGAGCGTTGCGTGAGCGTCGTGTAAAGTCGGAAAAGTCGTCTGCGTGGGTGAGTGCCATGTTTGGGGAGCGTTTCGTAGTTTGCGCAGTGCAATGGAGACGCGGAAAGTTGTTGTGGCCCAGTCTTTTGCAGTTGGACGACAAGAGTGGTACACAGTAGTAAAGTGCGAGGCAGCGCCTCCAGAATTTTTAACACACCAACATGCGCACACTGCCATGCAAGTGGAATAATTCACAGCCAGAAAATGTGTCAAGGCAGATACGAGCCAACGATTAGCAGCCACAATTGGCAAGCGTGCTGTAATGCGCACGAAGCACCCTCCTCCCACCACTACACTTAATTTAGAAACAGTACAAGTGTTCCCATAAGATTCTCAAACCTATGTCGCAAAGATCAGCCTTGCGCCGAATTCACAAAAATCCCACTGCACATTCCAATTCTTGACGTGCAGTCGGCTGCTACTGGTGTTGCTAGTTGTGACTGCTGATGACAGATGCCGTAGCAATCAATTCATGGAGTGAGTTGTATGTTTTGCGATACTCTGTCTCTGACAAGCAAGCAGAGGTGACATAGGCGCGAACACAGGAAGCTTGCAGCCCCTCGCTGCCTGCAGACACCGAACAGCCACACTAGGAGGGCGGCCTAAGTCGTCGGCGAAATGTGCTCATTCGCTTGTGTGCGACGTCAAGCTCTAAATAAGGCTGTCACTAGCGTGAGCGTTGCGTGAGCGTCGTGTAAAGTCGGAAAAGTCGTCTGCGTGGGTGAGTGCCATGTTTGGGGAGCGTTTCGTAGTTTGCGCAGTGCAATGGAGACGCGGAAAGTTGTTGTGGCCCAGTCTTTTGCAGTTGGACGACAAGAGTGGTACACAGTAGTAAAGTGCGAGGCAGCGCCTCCAGAATTTTTAACACACCAACATGCGCACACTGCCATGCAAGTGGAATAATTCACAGCCAGAAAATGTGTCAAGGCAGATACGAGCCAACGATTAGCAGCCACAATTGGCAAGCGTGCTGTAATGCGCACGAAGCACCCTCCTCCCACCACTACACTTAATTTAGAAACAGTACAAGTGTTCCCATAAGATTCTCAAACCTATGTCGCAAAGATCAGCCTTGCGCCGAATTCACAAAAATCCCACTGCACATTCCAATTCTTGACGTGCAGTCGGCTGCTACTGGTGTTGCTAGTTGTGACTGCTGATGACAGATGCCGTAGCAATCAATTCATGGAGTGAGTTGTATGTTTTGCGATACTCTGTCTCTGACAAGCAAGCAGAGGTGACATAGGCGCGAACACAGGAAGCTTGCAGCCCCTCGCTGCCTGCAGACACCGAACAGCCACACTAGGAGGGCGGCCTAAGTCGTCGGCGAAATGTGCTCATTCGCTTGTGTGCGACGTCAAGCTCTAAATAAGGCTGTCACTAGCGTGAGCGTTGCGTGAGCGTCGTGTAAAGTCGGAAAAGTCGTCTGCGTGGGTGAGTGCCATGTTTGGGGAGCGTTTCGTAGTTTGCGCAGTGCAATGGAGACGCGGAAAGTTGTTGTGGCCCAGTCTTTTGCAGTTGGACGACAAGAGTGGTACACAGTAGTAAAGTGCGAGGCAGCGCCTCCAGAATTTTTAACACACCAACATGCGCACACTGCCATGCAAGTGGAATAATTCACAGCCAGAAAATGTGTCAAGGCAGATACGAGCCAACGATTAGCAGCCACAATTGGCAAGCGTGCTGTAATGCGCACGAAGCACCCTCCTCCCACCACTACACTTAATTTAGAAACAGTACAAGTGTTCCCATAAGATTCTCAAACCTATGTCGCAAAGATCAGCCTTGCGCCGAATTCACAAAAATCCCACTGCACATTCCAATTCTTGACGTGCAGTCGGCTGCTACTGGTGTTGCTAGTTGTGACTGCTGATGACAGATGCCGTAGCAATCAATTCATGGAGTGAGTTGTATGTTTTGCGATACTCTGTCTCTGACAAGCAAGCAGAGGTGACATAGGCGCGAACACAGGAAGCTTGCAGCCCCTCGCTGCCTGCAGACACCGAACAGCCACACTAGGAGGGCGGCCTAAGTCGTCGGCGAAATGTGCTCATTCGCTTGTGTGCGACGTCAAGCTCTAAATAAGGCTGTCACTAGCGTGAGCGTTGCGTGAGCGTCGTGTAAAGTCGGAAAAGTCGTCTGCGTGGGTGAGTGCCATGTTTGGGGAGCGTTTCGTAGTTTGCGCAGTGCAATGGAGACGCGGAAAGTTGTTGTGGCCCAGTCTTTTGCAGTTGGACGACAAGAGTGGTACACAGTAGTAAAGTGCGAGGCAGCGCCTCCAGAATTTTTAACACACCAACATGCGCACACTGCCATGCAAGTGGAATAATTCACAGCCAGAAAATGTGTCAAGGCAGATACGAGCCAACGATTAGCAGCCACAATTGGCAAGCGTGCTGTAATGCGCACGAAGCACCCTCCTCCCACCACTACACTTAATTTAGAAACAGTACAAGTGTTCCCATAAGATTCTCAAACCTATGTCGCAAAGATCAGCCTTGCGCCGAATTCACAAAAATCCCACTGCACATTCCAATTCTTGACGTGCAGTCGGCTGCTACTGGTGTTGCTAGTTGTGACTGCTGATGACAGATGCCGTAGCAATCAATTCATGGAGTGAGTTGTATGTTTTGCGATACTCTGTCTCTGACAAGCAAGCAGAGGTGACATAGGCGCGAACACAGGAAGCTTGCAGCCCCTCGCTGCCTGCAGACACCGAACAGCCACACTAGGAGGGCGGCCTAAGTCGTCGGCGAAATGTGCTCATTCGCTTGTGTGCGACGTCAAGCTCTAAATAAGGCTGTCACTAGCGTGAGCGTTGCGTGAGCGTCGTGTAAAGTCGGAAAAGTCGTCTGCGTGGGTGAGTGCCATGTTTGGGGAGCGTTTCGTAGTTTGCGCAGTGCAATGGAGACGCGGAAAGTTGTTGTGGCCCAGTCTTTTGCAGTTGGACGACAAGAGTGGTACACAGTAGTAAAGTGCGAGGCAGCGCCTCCAGAATTTTTAACACACCAACATGCGCACACTGCCATGCAAGTGGAATAATTCACAGCCAGAAAATGTGTCAAGGCAGATACGAGCCAACGATTAGCAGCCACAATTGGCAAGCGTGCTGTAATGCGCACGAAGCACCCTCCTCCCACCACTACACTTAATTTAGAAACAGTACAAGTGTTCCCATAAGATTCTCAAACCTATGTCGCAAAGATCAGCCTTGCGCCGAATTCACAAAAATCCCACTGCACATTCCAATTCTTGACGTGCAGTCGGCTGCTACTGGTGTTGCTAGTTGTGACTGCTGATGACAGATGCCGTAGCAATCAATTCATGGAGTGAGTTGTATGTTTTGCGATACTCTGTCTCTGACAAGCAAGCAGAGGTGACATAGGCGCGAACACAGGAAGCTTGCAGCCCCTCGCTGCCTGCAGACACCGAACAGCCACACTAGGAGGGCGGCCTAAGTCGTCGGCGAAATGTGCTCATTCGCTTGTGTGCGACGTCAAGCTCTAAATAAGGCTGTCACTAGCGTGAGCGTTGCGTGAGCGTCGTGTAAAGTCGGAAAAGTCGTCTGCGTGGGTGAGTGCCATGTTTGGGGAGCGTTTCGTAGTTTGCGCAGTGCAATGGAGACGCGGAAAGTTGTTGTGGCCCAGTCTTTTGCAGTTGGACGACAAGAGTGGTACACAGTAGTAAAGTGCGAGGCAGCGCCTCCAGAATTTTTAACACACCAACATGCGCACACTGCCATGCAAGTGGAATAATTCACAGCCAGAAAATGTGTCAAGGCAGATACGAGCCAACGATTAGCAGCCACAATTGGCAAGCGTGCTGTAATGCGCACGAAGCACCCTCCTCCCACCACTACACTTAATTTAGAAACAGTACAAGTGTTCCCATAAGATTCTCAAACCTATGTCGCAAAGATCAGCCTTGCGCCGAATTCACAAAAATCCCACTGCACATTCCAATTCTTGACGTGCAGTCGGCTGCTACTGGTGTTGCTAGTTGTGACTGCTGATGACAGATGCCGTAGCAATCAATTCATGGAGTGAGTTGTATGTTTTGCGATACTCTGTCTCTGACAAGCAAGCAGAGGTGACATAGGCGCGAACACAGGAAGCTTGCAGCCCCTCGCTGCCTGCAGACACCGAACAGCCACACTAGGAGGGCGGCCTAAGTCGTCGGCGAAATGTGCTCATTCGCTTGTGTGCGACGTCAAGCTCTAAATAAGGCTGTCACTAGCGTGAGCGTTGCGTGAGCGTCGTGTAAAGTCGGAAAAGTCGTCTGCGTGGGTGAGTGCCATGTTTGGGGAGCGTTTCGTAGTTTGCGCAGTGCAATGGAGACGCGGAAAGTTGTTGTGGCCCAGTCTTTTGCAGTTGGACGACAAGAGTGGTACACAGTAGTAAAGTGCGAGGCAGCGCCTCCAGAATTTTTAACACACCAACATGCGCACACTGCCATGCAAGTGGAATAATTCACAGCCAGAAAATGTGTCAAGGCAGATACGAGCCAACGATTAGCAGCCACAATTGGCAAGCGTGCTGTAATGCGCACGAAGCACCCTCCTCCCACCACTACACTTAATTTAGAAACAGTACAAGTGTTCCCATAAGATTCTCAAACCTATGTCGCAAAGATCAGCCTTGCGCCGAATTCACAAAAATCCCACTGCACATTCCAATTCTTGACGTGCAGTCGGCTGCTACTGGTGTTGCTAGTTGTGACTGCTGATGACAGATGCCGTAGCAATCAATTCATGGAGTGAGTTGTATGTTTTGCGATACTCTGTCTCTGACAAGCAAGCAGAGGTGACATAGGCGCGAACACAGGAAGCTTGCAGCCCCTCGCTGCCTGCAGACACCGAACAGCCACACTAGGAGGGCGGCCTAAGTCGTCGGCGAAATGTGCTCATTCGCTTGTGTGCGACGTCAAGCTCTAAATAAGGCTGTCACTAGCGTGAGCGTTGCGTGAGCGTCGTGTAAAGTCGGAAAAATCGTCTGCGTGGGTGAGTGCCATGTTTGGGGAGCGTTTCGTAGTTTGCGCAGTGCAATGGAGACGCGGAAAGTTGTTGTGGCCCAGTCTTTTGCAGTTGGACGACAAGAGTGGTACACAGTAGTAAAGTGCGAGGCAGCGCCTCCAGAAT